>NC_012870.2:51120773-51161077 GCF_000003195.3 Sorghum bicolor | reverse complement strand
CTAGCATCATTTGCAAAATCTGAGAATTCTCTGTCTATCGCTCTCCACTGGGATCCATCGGCAGGGTGTCTCAGCATATTGTCTATCTTACGGTCTTCTTTATGCCACCGCAACAACTTTGCATTGTCCTTATTTCTGAACAGACGTTTTAATCGTGGTATTATAGGAGCATACCACATAACCTTGGCTGGAATTTTCTTCCTATGACGTTCTTCACCCTCAACATCGCCAGGATCATCTCGTCTAATCTTATACCGTGATGCCTTACATACTGGACATGCATCCAAATTCTCGTATTCCTCCCCATGGTAGAGGATGCAGTCATTAGGACATGCGTGTATCTTCTGGATTTCTAATCCCAAAGGGCAGACAACCTGTTTTGCTTCATACGTAGTGGTGGGCAATTCGTTGCCTTTCGGAAGCATCTTTTTTATGATCTTCAATAACTGCCCAAATGCCTTGTCAGATGTACCATTCTTTGCCTTCCATTGCAGCAATTCTAGTGTGGTACCCAGCTTTTTTTGCCCCTCTTCAGCGGTGGGATATAGCGATTTCCTGTGGTCCTCTAGCATGCGCTCGAACTTGGCTTTCTCTTTATCACTTTCACATTCTCTTTGTGCATCACGGATGGCATCACCAAAAGCATCATCGCCCCGATCATCTTCTGCCGCCACCTCTTCTTCATTATCTCCCCCCATTGCAACATCATTGAAGCCACCGTACTGAGCAATAATATTGGCATGGTCCAATTCTTCTTCTTCTTCACCTTCATCCATTATAATCCCGCTTTCTCCATGTTTGGTCCAACAAATATAGTTTGGTACGAAACCAGACTTTAATAAGTGTGAATGAAGAGTTCTTGAGTTAGAATATTCCGTCAAATTCTTGCACACGGCACATGGACAGCACATGAAACCGTCCCTCTTATTTGACTCGGCCACACTTAAGAAATAGTGCACGCCATTAATGAACTCTTCGGAGCGCCGATCGGCATTATACATCCAATTACGTGTTACCATCTGCATTAAAGATAACATATATATTATGAAAACCATGCACACATATAGTTTCTCATCTTATTGCACAACATGTCTAAGATACATAGTTGATTAATTTAGAAAAGCTTGGCTACAACAAATACAATCGCAACTAGCATTAAAAAAAATAAAACTAAAATGCACTTAAGCAACATAATTAGTTCGCGTCCGATCCCAACTATAATAGATAGATCATTCGCTTGATCAACTTCATTGAACTTCTTTCGTCGGCTCACTGCCTCACCACCTTCAGCCTCAACCACCTGTGCAAAAGATTTCTTAATGTGTTCAATGTATTCTTCCTCCCAGTACCAACCTGTACATCCGCCGGTACCGTCCCACTGAAATTAAAAGAGAGAATCAAAAGTTTAATTAATATCATTTAAAAAAATATGCACATATATAAGCAAATGTCTGGAAATAACTCACATTACGATCTGGACACTTGTAGAATATACGACCCTTGTTTACTCCCTCTTTCGACACTTTGTACTCCATCAAAATCTTCTGCCCACACTTGCCACAAGTAATGAGAGGGAGTTCCGGACGGTATCGCTTTTGAACCCGTTGAGAGACGGAAGACCCGGTCACGGTTGCCATCTACTATCCATACTCAATTTTAAAACAATTATAAATTCCACATTTACTAGTAAACATGTATGATACAATGGACATTATATGTAGTAATAAAAATAAATCAAGTGATATTAACAAACCAATTAATTTGAACTATCCTACTTTCTATGATCATAAAAATATACTATAATTCATTCTTGCAAAATATATTAAAACTAGGTCAACCATGAAATATGATATATATATATGGATAATAATTCATGTGAATGATTCAAAATAACAAAGTGGATTTGAGCTAAAAAATGATGGGAACATCACAAGCCAAAAACAACATGAAAAAGATAAGAAAGGCTGAAGTTAGTCACCTCTAAGCGCGAAGAGACGATGACGGAGTCGAAGAAGATCAACGATGGGCGTTGGAGATGAAGAACAAATGAAGAACAAGCAAGAAGAAGCTCCAAGAACAACAATGGTGCTCTCGGTTTCAAATGGGCAGAGGGGAGGAGGGAGCCGGCCTATAAACCGGACCTTTAGCACCGGTTCAGAGCAACAACCGGTGCTAAAGGGTTACCTTTTAGCACCGGTTTGTAACACAAACCGGTGCTAAAGGGTTTGCCTCGGCCCGGGGCTCTGGCCGGTGCTAAAGGGACCCCTTTAGCACCGGTTTGTAATACGAACCGGTGCTAAAGGGTCTCTGCCCCGACAGCACCTGTCAGTAGCCGTTGGGCAGGACCCTTTAGCACCGGTTCGTGTTACGAACCGGTGTTAAAGGGGTCTTTAACCCCGGGCCGCAAAATGGCCGAGGTTTTTGGCCATTTTAGGCATCAACCAATGCCTCATTCTGTAGTAGTGCTTGCTTCTCGGCGACTCGCTGCTTGCAAGCGGTGGCTTCGACTTGTGGAGGATGTGCCGTAGCTTTTTAACCTCAGCAGATGCGTTTACCCAGGTCTTGCAAAGGAACCAGCAGCGTGTAGCAGCTTGGCAGAGGTCCGGCGGCGGCGGCGTATATGCGTAGGCAAGAGAATTTGGCAGAGGTTCAATGCTACAAAGTGCGTGTAACCGAGAGCCCCTGCTACCAAGGGCCTCGGCTATTTATATGGAGAACAGGCCACGTCTTTGACCCTTGGCCAAGCAAAACACAATTAAAAGAGATCAACTCGTAACAGCCTAGGCAACTCCTTTTGCGCTCACCTCTCGTATGGAGTTCCAACTAGACTTGACCAAACTGTATCTGCAGCCGAAATATATTTTCTACATGAAAGTTCATATCGGTGACTTGTGGGACAACAGTTCAGCCAAGAGTCCCAAATAGATGTGGTTGTTTATTAAACAATTTAGTCACGTACGTGCTTCCTTTTCCTTTTTTCTTCTGTAGAAGCCAGGCAATTAGCTTAGCCTATACATGTGCATACGCTCGTACATGATATATCTTTAACTAACCAGCCTCAATCACAGCTTATATACATGCATGCATGTACATGCACAATATTAGAGACCATAAATTATATATTATTAGAAATTCCCTGCGCTCTTCGATGGGACTTCATCCGTAACCAAATAGGTCTCCCTTCCTATATATCTCAACGGTCTTTGGCCTCTATATCCTTTTAATATAATATATCCAATTTAAACAAGGTCGTTCATGACTTTGACGTGAAGAGCCTGGACTACCCGAGGCTTCTCAATTCATGTTCATGGCATCCCAATTAATCATGGGCCATTTCATATTAGATAGATGCTAATCAAACGACCACAACAGTCGTATCCAACCAGGTCCATCAGCTAGCATATATATGTATGTGCACGTACACAATCCATCTAACCAGCCGGCCGTAAATCACCAGGTAACCCCAGCTGAGTGTATGTATGCATATACACGTATGGTACTAGCATCTGCCGTCTGATAACTTAGCACCTAAATCATGACGAGGGCTTTCAGAACATTCTTTTGGCCGCGCCAACAACGTGTATCTCATCAAAGATTCTCATCGTGCATGAATATTTACATAGTCATTTTAGGCCCATAATTGTTTGTAACCAACTTCTAGCCATGGGTCGATCCAGAGATCATTGAACGCACGAACTCAATTAGCACCATATAATTCCCAATAAGTCATAGCATGTGCTTATTCGTTATATGGCTCAAAATATTAGAGCCATGCCTAAAAAATATTGCACGGGTCACTCCTTGCTGGCAGCCCGTATTACTTGGCACAGGAAATATTATATACCAAAAATTTATCATACAAATGCCACCCGCCGAGTTGAGTCTATGCGCGAAGCAGCGGAGATTCGACTCGGGGAAATATAATTTCGACATATATACCTGACTTCGTGATCATAGCCTGGCTTCATTTTTGTCTCTGACGGCTTACGGTCTCAAAGGTATCTTGACACCACAAGTCGACAAATATTTAGAAAATATGGCGAAAAATCATGCCACATTTGACGATATAGCGAAGATCATACCATATCATGGATAGGTATTCTGATCCCATTGCAACTGAAAATGCTGGTGATAGTCAATGGAGTATCGAAAACTTGGCGAAATTTATCAAGGTGGATGCAACCGTTTAGCTATAACGGTGCTAGCCATCCCTCCTGAAGGGTTTCACAATTCCACAATCGTCGCACTGACTTGCTTCACTGCTCCCAAATAAATAGCATATACATCCGAAGCTCCATAGGTGTACTGCCAAAATATAATTTAGCCAAATAGCGTATAGGCCAATTTGTGGGTGAAGGGCCATCTTGGCACATAAGCCATGATGGGCGTCAATATAGACATGCCTTGAGTTCTTCTTGCATTCCAAAGAATGAGAACAATATATTTTATTTTTTTTTAAAAAAAAAATGTCGGCTTTCCCATGAGTCACCAAGCTATGGAGCACCTTCCGGCGACGTCATCCAAGGGTGTATTTTGACATAAAAGGTCAACGACACAACCTTCACTTGAGGTTTAGTTTCCTCGTGATATACGTGTTGAGAGATTAGCACTTCATTAGGACCTCTTTAGGTCAGAGAAATTACCTCCGAGCCTCCCTTCAGTCATGTGCCTCACACCTTCTACCATTGTCCAGTAGGGAACATAGGATACAGCTATATCTTTGGAATTGGTTTGGAGGGAAACTGGTTATGGTATTTCTTTTTTTTTGCCTTTACTTTTGCCGAGGACGATGAATAGCTACCCTCCTCCTTCGTTCACTTGACACCTTGATTTTTTTTATTATTGAGAGCTTCGAGACACTTGACTATGTCTCCTTTTTCTTTCTCTCCTTTTATTTTGCTTCTTGGATTTTGTCTTCAATGAATTCAGAGGGTAGCTCTTCAACTTTATGTAACTAATAATCCTCGCAGGCTTATTTTTTTGGCCCTTGTTATCACCTCTTAGGGTGGCATGTGGCTTCACACTTGATTCAGACTTTTGTCGAGTCAGGTAGCCCTTTCATGCTCTTTTCCCTATAGTCTCCCTAGAGGCTTGGTACTCCCTTTTAACTGGACGTAGGTGAAGGGTGTGGTGAACCCACGACTCTCAGAGTCAGCACGGATCGAAATTCATCTGCCCACTTTTATCCCCTATTGGTGCCAACCATGTGCTTGTGTTGAGGTCCCTTTACCTCGAATTAAGTTGATCGGGGCATTCCCTGCCCAGGGACACGCCTTGAATGACAGCCACCAGAGGACTGAGCTTGACGACATATATGGGTGAAAGCCTTTTGTTGTTGGACATGATGTCCATTCATTTTAAGACACATTTTCTATAACGAGAGAAAACATGTTTATATATATATATATATATATTTTAAAAAAGAGGAAGGATCGTCCGACAATTAGTCACGCGAAATATTTTTTTAAATATCTGCCATTGATAGGCGGCATAGGACGGAGTCCCTGGTCATCTATCAGCTGATATGCACCACCATCATAAACCTGCTCAATGACAAATGGCCCTTCCCACTTCGGCTCGAATTTCCCTTTCGTCCTGTGTGTAACGACAATAGGGCGTCGAAGAACCAGAACAAGTTCACCTTTGCGGAAAACTCGCTGCTTCACCAATTTATCATAGGCCCTCACCATGTTCTGGCGATATAGCTCTAAATTTTGGAGTGCGTTGAGACGACCCTCCTCCAAAGCATCCAGCTCCTGATAGCGAAGCCGAATTTGCTCATCATTTGTAAGTTCATCTTGGACAGCCACCCGTAATGATGGGAGCTGCACTTCAAGTGGTAAGACTGCCTCACTTCCATAAACGAGGGAGTACGGTGTTGCTTGTGTTGGAGTACGAGTAGTAACTCGGTATGCCCATAAGGCTTCAAAGAGACGATCATGCCAGTCTCTTTTATACTTCGTCACAGTCTTTTTAAGTATTTTCCCAAGGGTCTTATTGAACGCCTCAGCAAGCCCATTAGCTTGAGGATAATATCCCGTGGAATAATTCCATGTAATATTATACTTCGCAATGAATCTTTGCATCTTAGTGGATGTGAATGCCTTAGCATTGTCGGATGTAATAGTTCGTGGAACCCCAAAACGATATATGATATGTCGTTCTAGGAAGTTGATGACGTTGTCCGTCCTTACTTCTCGTAAAGGTATGGCCTCAGCCCACTTGGAAAAGTAGTCAGTTGCAGCAAGAATGTAGTGATGCCCTTTGGATGAGGGAGGCTCAATGGAGCCAATAACATCAATTCCCCACGCGTTGAATGGCCATGAGGGAACGATAGGGTGAAGCGGAACCGGTGGTTGATGCTTGAAGTCGCCATGAATTTGACAGTTATGACAAGCCTTTGCAGTTCTAAGGCAATCAGCCATGATTTTTGGCCAGTAGTACCCAGCCAACCTGATCCTATGATACATCTTGGCACCCCCTTGATGGCCACCGCATACTCCATGATGCATCTCTTGTAATATTTGATCAGCTTCTTTTCTTGAGATACACCGCAGGAGTATTTCTTGACCAAATGATCGTCGGTACAAGATCCCGGCCTTATAGATATATGATGGTAGGCGTTGTTGTAGGCGGCGCCTTTCCACCGAATCATCTGGCCACGTGCCATGATTAAAATAATCAATGAATGGCTTACGCCAATCATCTTGCTCAACAATCATCGTCGTCACTTGATTGACTTCATATTCTTCAGGAACAAGTTCTAGGACAGCGGGGAGTAGCCATCTCTCTTCTATTTTTATTTCAGCGGGCTCGCCACCTGGGAGCACTAGCGCTGCTGCAAGTTTAGCCAATGCGTCAGCTGAGGCATTTTTGCCTCGTGGAATATGTGAAACTTGAATATTCTGAAATTTCTCCATGAGCTTACGTGCCGCCACATAGTATGGCACCAGCTCAGGTTTGCGTACCTCATAAATATCATTGATTTGGCGGACGACGAGCTGAGAGTCACCGTATGCTTGCAAATTCTGAATATCCATAGAAAGTGCAAGTAAAAGGCCGAAGATCAAGGCCTCATATTCAGCTTCATTATTTGAGCACTCTTCCTTAAGGAGGGAGAATGAGTGGTAGATGGTCTCGCCTTGCGGCGTCTTGAATACGAGTCCGGCCCCGGCTCTTTTGCTAAGCGTGCCGTCAGGATTTGTTTCGGTACGGGATGCACCATCAAAATATAATTCCCATGGTGATTCAATACCGATGGAAAATACCTCTTCATCAGGTAAATCAATCACTAGTGGCGAATCGTCCGGCACAGGGTGGGCTGCAAGAAAATCAGCCAAAGCTTGCCCTTTAACTGCTTTTTGTGGGACATAAGTAATGTCAAATCCCATCATAAATACAGCCCATTTACCAAGACGTCCCATCAGGGCCGGTTGGCTTAGCACGTACCTTATGGGGTCTGCTCTTGCTATGAGCTGAATTTGGTGCGCCAACATGTAGTGTCGCAACTTCTTTAGTGCGAAGACGAGGGTCAAGCACAACTTCTCAATAGGTGAGTAGTTATGTTCGGCACCTACCATGGTGCGGCTCAAATAGTAACATGCTACCTCCTTTCCTTCATTATTATGCTGTGCGAGCAGCGCGCCCACCGAAGAGGGCTGCGTAGCAATATAAAGAATTAGTGGGCGTCCTCTCACAGGTGCCGCCAGGACAGGAGGGTTAAGCAAATACCTTTTAAGGCTGTCGAGCGCATCTTGGCACTGCTCGTCCCAATGGAATGGCACACCCTTTCTCATTAGTCTCGAGAACGGCTGAGTGCGTCCTGAGAGATTAGATATGAAGCGTCGAATATATGCTAGGTGACCCTGTAATGATTTAAGGTCACTCAAATTTTGGGGAGGCGGCAAATCAAAAATAGCTTTAATTTTCTTTGGCTCAATTTCAATGCCTCGATGACGAACAATAAAGCCCAAGAACACACCTGATTGTACCGCAAAGGCACATTTAAGCGGGTTCATCTTTAGTTGATACTTTCGTAGCCTATTAAAGACAATACGTAGGTCATCCTGATGCTTTTGGCGATCCTTCGTTTTCACGACCAGATCATCAATGTAACATTCAACCGTCTCGTGAATGAGGCCATCAAGGACCACAGTCATAGCACGTTGATAAGTCGCGCCCGCATTTTTGAAGCCAAATGTCATGACAGTGTAGTAGAAATTCCCTTTGGGCGTTCGAAAAGCTGTATCGAATGCATCTTGTGGGTCCATCTTAATTTGGTTATAACCCGAAAAACCATCCATGAAGGACAAGGCGCCATAGCCGGTGGTAGCATCTACTACCATCTCTGTGATGGGAATTGGAAAATCATCCTTAGGACAAGCACGGTTTAGATCGCGATAATCGACGCAAATCCGAAGCTGACCATTCTTTTTCTTAACAGGAACAATGCTTGATAGCCAACGAGGATATTGCGCCTCCTTTATAAAGCCCGCAGCAATTAATTTATCAACTTCAGCAACTATGTCATTTTGTAGCTTAGGACAAACTCGACGAGGTTGCTGCTTGACTGGCCGAAACCGAGGATCGATGGCCAGCTTATGAGTGGCGACGTGAGGGTCAAGCCCAGGCATCTCCTTATAACTCCATGCAAAACAGTCACGGAACTCTGTTAAGAAAATTCGATACCTTTCGCGTTCTTCCATTGTGAGTGTCGCGCTCACAAAAGTGGGACGTGGGTCATCCTCAGTTCCGAGGTTGATCTCGACTAGCTCATCAATAGTCAATTGGACACCGTCTTCGAGTTGTTGAGGAGCAGAAGCAGGATCAAGAACTTCATCTTGTTCCACGTTCATGTTTTTATGGATTCGATTCAGAAGGTATTGTTCATCTCTCAACCCTTGATAAGCATTAGCAGCAGCTTGCAAGGATCGTGACTGGTGAAGTATAGAATACGGGTTGCAATCCTCGTTGTCAGAAGCTGCACCCTCCCTATCATTTGTATTTGCAACGACGGACGTCATGTGACACATCGCTCGCCATGGATCATTATTGTTATCACCCTCGCTTTCAGATGAATCTGAATGAACATAACCCAAGCCATATTTTGGTTGAGTCTGGTTTGTCTTCTTTTCAGCCATCTTAGAAATCTTCTCTATTTCATCCCACCACTCTTCACATATGGCGGGTGGTGGTGGTAACCTACAATTTTGCCGAAGATGAATCCCAGACTTCTCGAGTAAGCGAACCATCCTTGGTTCAGCTCTGGTAGTAGTGGTGGGTTCTCCTGTCTCTAAACAGACTTTTGGAAATTTAATTACAAAATCACAAGGCAACGCTTGTGGTGCTTTGTAGAAGAGCATCGGAGATTTACAGCCTGCTTGTCTAGGAACTAGCCACACATCTAATGGTGTCGTCACAGACGTATACATTGAAGGAGGTTGTTTCATCCCAGCCATCCTTTGATCCTCAATTTCTGCCACCCTTTCACGCACCATCCCTTCTTGAGAAACTGTAGTTCCTGCCTTTGTAATATCAGTACGTAGCATCAGGGGAGGTGGCATGTTGCCTTTTGACGTGAGAAGCTTAGGAACTCCTCGAGCGCCTGTAGAATTAAGATGAGTCAAGTCATTGGATTTTAATGACTTTATCATTGAAGAGTCTTTTGCTTCAGCCCCCAAAGTCAATTGGGGTCCAGGCACAGACCTTAAGAGTATAGGCGTAACTGGCGCACCTGAGCTTGGTGTCGACGGAGTATTTTTAATATTGAAGGACGGTGTAACCATGAGAGATTTTCCGTGCCTTTTAACATGTTCTTTCTTTGGAATTCTTCTTCCAGAATATGGGGTGCTCAAGGCATCCACTTCAGAAGATGTATTCGAGCCAGGTGTAATAATTATGTCAGCAGCTGGTGCAACACGTCCTTGATGCTTACTCAGCTCTCCGCCTGAGAAATAATATTTCGCGTCGGCATGATGCGACTCATGAACGGTATATGGGGACTCATTAGCAGCGATGCGATGCTGCATTCCTTTATTATCTAGGAATTTTAAGCATTGGTGGAGTGTCGAGGGGACTACTTGGTATTTGTGTATCCACGGTCTACCCAAGAGCGCCGAGTATGATGTATTTGCTTCAATTACAAAGAACCGCACTTTGAAGCTAAAAGTGGACATTTGAATCTTCACAGTGATGGAACCTAGGGCTGAAGTGCCCTGGTTATTAAACCCGCAGATCACCACCTCAGTCGGTTCAAGGTCATCTATTGTAAATCCAGCACGGGTGAGGCTTCGAATCGGCAAAATATTCACCGCGGAACCAGGATCAATGAGCACACGACGCAAATGAGCGATGCCGATATTTCCTTCGATGTAAAGTGGACGATTGTGATTATCATCCTCCACTAACTTATCTTCCTCTGAAAAGGTGATTTCGTTGACTTCACTTGCATTGCAAAGAAGTCGATGTTTAGCCATAGTAACTTCGTAAACTTCTGGAGCTTCAAGCGCTTTGATGAGGGCCTGGCGTAGCTCTGGAATTAGTAGCAATGCGTCATAGACGCTCAACAATGCTGGGATGCGCTTTAGGTGTGCGACGACATTGTAATCAATTTTGTGAGACTCTCCCCCACTATTGGGTGGAATATCTTGTGCGTTTTCTTGAGCAGCTGCATCCTTTGTACGAGGAGCGTCTTCCTTGGCACCCTTTTTTGGCTGAGGTCTTTGGAGCTCTGGCAAGGCCTTTCCGCTTCACAAATTCATGTTAACTTCTACTTCAGAACACTCTGGTGATACTTCATCCATAAGCATTTGGCGCTCACGAGGTGTAAGCCCATCATCCGCTTCAGAACTAGTCGTATCATTATATTTAAGGACCACCGTACACGTAGCCATATCAGGCCCACGATGTAATATAGTATACTCCTTTTTACCTTGTGGCTCACCATTTGGAGCTTTAGCTTGTTGCTCCCAATTATGAGGCATGAAATGTCCAAGCGTAGGCAACATTCGGCTTCGTCGGGGGAATGATTCATTTCCTTGCGCCTTAGGTACAAATCTAGGTGGCATACGACGACGACTTGGATCGTGCCACCTGTATGAGGGTACATCCATAGAATGCAAAATTCTACGTCCCGAATCACATTGATGTATGCGTCTTGGCGACAACTTGTGATGAGTAACGGTCTGCCAAGCATTGGGGTTCTGCTCAGCTGTTTCTTGAGAGAGCTCCAAACTTTTTAATCGGTGCTCAACCTGAGCAAGTGGTACCCAGCTATCATCATTTGCTTCAGCAGCGTTCGTCCTTGTGGTTATTATATTTACTGCATGAAAGTCCGGATTGACGGCATCAGGTGGGATTGCCAACCTCTTTTCATCGATGGCTCTTTGTAGCCACTCTTTGAAGGCGACACAATCTTCAATAACGTGCCCGACATACCGATGGTATGGGCAATACAAAGGATTGTCGACCATCTTAACTTGATCCGGTCGCTTAGGATCAGGCAGGGTGAGTTACTCGTGCTCCATAACTTGTTGGAAGAAAACCTTCACCACCTCTCGACGAAATATATATTGCTTCCCAAGGAGCTCTTGAATAGATGGTCGTGTCTTGGCGCCAGTATTATTTCGCATGCCCAATATAGGCACATTCCTTTGATGCTGTGAGGTTTCAACCCTTGCAGTGTTAGCTTCGGCTGGAGCCTTCTGTTTGCCGCCATTATTATTATTATTATTGCCCTTGAAGGTCGAGTTAAACCTCCTGACATTATCGGGAGTGCTAGCATTCTTGTAGAGTTCCATAATCTGAGGTGACTTTTCGAACTCCAATTTTGTCGCAGCCACCGCTGAGCTAAGAGCACTGAATGTTTTGGGCTCACGCCGTGAAACTTCCAGTGACCAGTGTTGTAGCATGCCATAGACACACATTTCAATTGCATCCTCGGGATCCATCTCACGTGCGAGGCGTACATAGCTGTTACGAAAACGGACTATGTAGTCATCAATTTTTTCGTCACGCCTCTGGCGAACTTGTGCTAACTCGATTATTGAAAAATCCTTCTTCATTGATACAAAGTGTGGCTTGAATAGCTCTTTCATGGTTTTCCAGTCAGGTATGGTGCCAACTGGCAAGCGACTATACCAATGAAAGGCTGCGCCCGTTAATGAGCTAGAAAATTGTCGTAACAAGAGAGAAGGGATACGAGCAGTATCGCCACACATTGCCTCAAAGTACGACAAATGTTCTCGTGCGTCTCCCGTTCCGTCAAATTGTCGAAACTTTGGTGGATTCCAGCCAGCTGGGAATTGCACCAAATCATGCCAAGCCTCGTAAGGCTTATCAAGCTCATAATCGGACGATTGCGGTGACTGATCAACATTCACTTGTCTCATCTTTTTATTTATTAGGTCCTCTATGATAGTATGAAAATTCTTCAATGTGTTCGGGGGAGGCGCAGCATTAGCTGTTGCACCCAGTGAGGTGAACTGTAATTGCGGCGGAGGCATGGGTACCTCATTAGTCTTGGGCACATGACCCGCATCTTCCAGCTCTTCTATTTGTGGGTCAGCTGCGGCCTTCTGTGGAGTTCGAGGTACACCTTGCCCAGAACCTGTTAGGATCTCAACAAGTTGATCGAGTTTTAAGGACAAATTATTTATTTGTTGTTGCTGGTTACGCAGCTTCTCGTCAATCGACCCGTCATGAGCTCCCTGTGCACTTGTTCCCGGCCAAAGGTGCGGGGGCATTCCATATTGTGGATTTTCAGGAAGGGTTTTGTCTTTGTTCTTGGGGTCTGGCTGTTTAGCCTGACTTGTATCGTCCTTCCCATTGGGATCAACTAGATCATCTTGCTTTTGATTTTCGTCCGAGACCATATGAACCGGGACAGTGTTTTGACCTTCGTTTTCACTCTCCTCGTCTGATACTACAGAATGAGCAAGTTCAGAATAGCGAGGGGAGTTAGTGTGTTGTTCTAGAGAAATGCTGGAATCATCATCCAACTCTCCAACTTTGAAGGCTCCATCAACTGGACTCATAGTGCCTTCAATTTCTTGCATAGCGATTCCTTTCAATCGGGTTGAAGCACCCGGGCGCCGTGCTATCCGCTCTAAGGAGGCAGTATTTTGAGGGAGTTGTGATTGTAGGTCATTATAAGCACGTGGAGATAATCCACCCTCAGACTTAGAGCCACCAGAAGTAATCGGGCAGCATGGAGCCGATGACACACCCTCTTGTTCTTGATTACCAGGTCCCTTGGACCGGCGGCGTAATTTCGGAAGCGAACCATTAGAAAAGGTTGCTTTGGGGTTAGGTACGATCTCTTCATCCGAAGGATATGAGAAAACATGAGTAACTTGTGGAGGTACCCATATCAGATCATCTTCATGTTCAGCATGTGTGGACGTAGTGCCACACGAGGCCATCTGAATGGGAGAGGTAGAACCATGCTCCCTATCTTCAACTTGCATTCTTTTAGACTGCTCCCCTGGTCGGTGAGCAGTCAACACCGCTTGCTCAGTCTCCTTTATCAGAGACGATGGGTGCATATCCTCTTGTTGAATATCTTTATGGGAGTCTTCCATAGTGACATCATTTTGCGTTTTCTCCAAAGACCCTTTAGCGGAGGGTTGGAGCGAAGGGTTCTCTTCTTTGGCCACACTTGGCCTCTCATCCCCTTGTACTAGACGTGGTCTTGGCACGAGGTTATCCACGAGATATTTGTATCTTTCGTTTTGGAGTAGAGTAGGCGAAAGGCGAAGTGTAATCTTGTCGTAGAAGGGGTGAACTTGTCCTTCGGGGCGGACCCGAACATGCACGCTGCCAAGTACTAGATCTTGTAGCTCTTGGTACATAGCGCGTCGATTCCTCCTGCGGTTTTCGCGTTTGCGTTGATTAGCGGTAGGAGGCCGCGGAGCTTTAGGTGGAATCATCGGAGTCGGCAAGAGTGACGAGTTCACTTGAGGGCCTGATGAAGACGCCACCTGAGTAGGTGCGACCTTCAAGCGCGCCTCATCCTGCGGCACTTGCCTTGGTCGTGTGGGTGGTGCGCTCGCAACATGTTCATGTTGTTGCTCTTTCGCATGATATCGGTCCCTTCTGAAATCTCTTGGTTGCCATTCTTGGCGTGCCCACGAATTCCAGCGAGGAGGCAATGGAGCCTGTCTTGAATGATGAAACGGGCGTGGAGGGAGATCCCTCCGTGGTGCTAGCGTCTTCCGCTCATCTTGGGGACGATGGCTAGCGACATAGTACCTGCCACCAGCTTGTTGAGAAGACTCCGGAGCGTGACCATAACGACCAGGGCCTTGGTACTTAGACCTGCCACCAGTTCGCGTGAATGGCCTCGATTCTTGAGAGTTACGAACAGGAGAGACAGGCCTCCGATTACCCCCTGCATATGCAGTTGGCTGGCGACCCTGGAGCTGCCTTTCCAACTCCTTCATTTGAGCTTGCAGCTGCTGAAATTGCTGCTGGAGCTGATCGGTTGGTGGTGCGTTTGCATGAGGCGCCGGTACTTCATTTGCTAGTGCAGCAAATTTATTTTTCTCGGGGTTGGCATCAGCCGTGGTATGGTATGATGCAACCATCATAGACGGGCGTAGAAGAATACTTTTAGTGCGAGTTGCAATTTCGCACTCGGGAAATTTGGCTACACGTTTTAATGTACGTGTCCAAAATTCATTCATAATAGCTTGCCTGACAAGCTTCTTTAATTCAGTTGGCCTATTGGCCTTTACAGATAGCACATAAGGCTCTCCCACAACGTCGAGGAACTCAGGGACTTGTTGCACTTGCTTAGGCGTCGTGCTTCTTACAACGTGTGCACTCAATTCGGCATGAAGCTTCTTGACGTGGCTCCGCTTCCTTCGATAGTTGCGGAGAGTATTCTTCTTGTTCCTAGAGCGCGCATTGCACATTGACCAGGACAAGGAATAAGAGGCGTCATTAAGTGCCTCGAGGACTTTAGCCTCTGAGATTGGACAACTCGGCTCCCGTGCATTCGAGAGTGCTTCGGGCTTCCCTAGCAGTTCACGAGCGTCGGCAACGGCAGTTTGTCTTGCCTTCTTGGCTTTAGCAGCCGCATGCTCGCGTGCTTTCTTCAACTCCACGGCTTGAGTCTGCACGAACTCTTGCGTGGGGTGGTAGTACTTTTTGTCTCCATGAGTGAAGACCGCCATGGGGGCGTGAGTGCCGAAGTGAATCAGACACGGAGCAGGAGAGAACTTCATCGCTTCCTCGATGGTGATGGCAGGGAAGGACTCACCTGCGAGAGGGAATCCTTCAATTAGTACACCGTGTAATAAAACTTGTATGGATGAACATATATTTTTTTTAAAGCTTCACGCATATATATATAAACACGATGTGCTCCTCTTCTAGTTTTTTTTCTTAAAACGGCGTGGCTGCTTGGACCAGCAAGCCATGCTCAATATCTTCTCTCTCTTTTTTAACCAGGCATAGAGAGTGAACCAAGCACACAAACTAGGCACTGGATGCCCTTTCGTGTATACAAATATATGAGTCTCCATAAGCATGCAAGACGTTCTTTCAATGATGCGACAAAATTGTTGTTCTTCCTTCGTGTATAAGCCGGGAGGCATGTCTTTGAAGTAAGCATCGTTCAACCACATACAGCAACCGCGAACGGGCAATCCCTTTTTTTTGACGACCATTGAAGCGCAGCGAAGATGGGAGGAGAATCGAGTCCCACCGGGCGTGCCATTTTGTTTGGTCGAAAACCGGGCGAAGACATAGAAAAATAATGTAATGCAAGGGAGACACATGCACACATATTCGAGAACCACATATTTCATTAATTCTTTCTTGAATATACAAAATACACGATCAACGAAAAAAATTGTCTTCTTCCGTCTTCAGCGTCATGCTTGAGGAGAGGTCTGACTTGTAGAGAAAATTGCGTAGTTCGCCGATTCCCGGGGCCTGTTGGGCGCTTCCGGTTAATTACATCCGCAAGACGAGCTTGCGGAAAACCTCCGATTAAGCTGCGCTTTATGGTCGTCAAATATATTGGTCGCCGTCATAGCCATATGTGATATACGGCATATTGATTATGGGTGGCTTTATGTCGCCGAAACTCGGTCACGACATTGCCATCGCCACGTCGGAGTAATAAACGGAATATGTTAATAAAGGGGGTGACTTTCGCCTCGTCGGTGCCCAGTCATGTACGCCAGCCTTCACTAACACGGACATATGTGAGTTGCCTTTGCCTCGTCGGTGCCCAGCAACGATGTTGTCCGATCCCGTCAATTGGAACGTGTAGATGGACTAGTGACCTCGCCTCGTCGGCACTTGGCCAGAGTTCCGCCTAGCCTCGTCGGTACTAGACGCAAATAGTAGAAATCCGCCAAAAAAATCAATTAGCGGTAAAGTATTGCTTGAACGATGCTTTCTCATGAGGATAAATCGACAGCCTCCCGGCGTTACTTGCAATAACTCAGGCGTTACACCAAATTTGGTCGCAACGACTTTTATATGTAGGAATAAGACCAGGCAAGCGCCCCGTCGATTATTAAATCTCGACCCGCAATTAGACAAAAACGATCTCTTCGTCGTTGTAAGAATAATAGGGAGTAGGCCAAAATGACCTCTCCACCGTCGTAGGAATAATAGAGCTAGAAAATAAAATAGCTCAAAGTAGATACAACTTATGAGCAATTACTCTTGTTCAACTTTGTTAGCGCATTAGATTATATGCCAACCATGGAACGTGAGAAACGACATCATATAAATATATAAATATGATGTAGCTGCAATAAACAGCAAATTGCTCGCTCATTGCCAGTGTTACTTCAATGCAAACTTGCAAGAGCTGGAGCTCCTCGCCGGTGTTGCTTCAACGGAGACTTGCAAGAGCAGGGCGTTAGGTGAGCAAGGAAGTTTTTGTGCGTGGATGCTTGGAACGGAGAGCAGAGGCTCGACGGCGTGTATGCGTCCATACGAAGACGTGCTACCTTCTCGACACAACAACTCAAACGTGCGGCGTTACCGTCTCGTGCGTCTTGCCTTTTATCAACACGACGAGCGGGCGTTTCCATCTCACGTGTCTTCTTTTTTATCATCATGACGAGTGGAAATTTCCATCTCGCGCGCTGCAACGAGCGGGGCGTTTCCATCTTGTGTGTCTTGATTTTTGTTGTCGCTTGGCTTCATCATTAGCAACTTGACAAACGACTTCGCGCGGCATTGTAAAAATAATATGGATCTCATAATAAATCAGCAATCGACATAGTATGTATGATGCAGCTGCCAGGACCAACGAGTTGCTTGCTTCTCAATGACTCGATGCCGGTGTTGCTTCAGCGCAAACGTACAGGAGGGGGTTTGCTTATAAGCATGTGGCTCCGGCCTGCAAAGATCTTGGCAGGAACTGGTGTTGATGCGTGGCGTCGAACCAGTAACAGGAGCCACCATTGAAATCGCCTCTTTTCCGAGCAGCAAGGCATCGGCGTATACAAGCGCATGCGGAGCGCATCTTGATTTTTATATGACTTGGCTTCATCATCAGCAACTTGACAACGACTTCGCGCGGCGAGGGTTCTGATGTCATCAAGTTGTTGGCCTTCTCACAATAATTGATCAAAAGAACAAACGACTCTCCACATAATATAATATTCATATGAATCTATTAGCAACCCAGATTGATTGCTCATCCAGAAACGTAGCAACTGGCATGGACGACATGGTTGAACGTTGAATGTCACAGCAGGGACCAGTGACTTGCTGGTGCAGGCTTGCTTCTCGGCGACTCGCTGCTTGCAAGCGGTGGCTTCGACTTGTGGAGGATGTGCCGTAGCTTTTTAACCTCAGCAGATGCGTTTACCCAGGTCTTGCAAAGGAACCAGCAGCGTGTAGCAGCTTGGCAGAGGTCCGGCGGCGGCGGCGTATATGCGTAGGCAAGAGAATTTGGCAGAGGTTCAATGCTACAAAGTGCGTGTAACCGAGAGCCCCTGCTACCAAGGGCCTCGGCTATTTATATGGAGAACAGGCCACGTCTTTGACCCTTGGCCAAGCAAAACACAATTAAAAGAGATCAACTCGTAACAGCCTAGGCAACTCCTTTTGCGCTCACCTCTCGTATGGAGTTCCAACTAGACTTGACCAAACTGTATCTGCAGCCGAAATATATTTTCTACATGAAAGTTCATATCGGTGACTTGTGGGACAACAGTTCAGCCAAGAGTCCCAAATAGATGTGGTTGTTTATTA
This sequence comes from Sorghum bicolor, assembly GCF_000003195.3. NCBI lineage: Eukaryota > Viridiplantae > Streptophyta > Magnoliopsida > Poales > Poaceae > Sorghum > Sorghum bicolor. Next base: position 51,142,849 of record NC_012870.2, on the reverse strand, counting down.
AACAATTTAGTCACGTACGTGCTTCCTTTTCCTTTTTTCTTCTGTAGAAGCCAGGCAATTAGCTTAGCCTATACATGTGCATACGCTCGTACATGATATATCTTTAACTAACCAGCCTCAATCACAGCTTATATACATGCATGTACATGCACAATATTAGAGACCATAAATTATATATTATTAGAAATTCCCTGCGCTCTTCGATGGGACTTCATCCGTAACCAAATAGGTCTCCCTTCCTATATATCTCAACGGTCTTTGGCCTCTATATCCTTTTAATATAATATATCCAATTTAAACAAGGTCGTTCGTGACTTTGACGTGAAGAGCCTGGACTACCCGAGGCTTCTCAATTCATGTTCATGGCATCCCAATTAATCATGGGCCTTTTCATATTAGATAGATGCTAATCAAACGACCACAACAGTCGTATCCAACCAGGTCCATCAGCTAGCATATATATGTATGTGCACGTACACAATCCATCTAACCAGCCGGCCGTAAATCACCAGGTAACCCCAGCTGAGTGTATGTATGCATATACACGTATGGTACTAGCATCTGCCGTCTGATAACTTAGCACCTAAATCATGACGAGGGCTTTCAGAACATTCTTTTGGCCGCGCCAACAATGTGTATCTCATCAAAGATTCTCATCGTGCATGAATATTTACATAGTCATTTTAGGCCCATAATTGTTTGTAACCAACTTCTAGCCATGGGTCGATCCAGAGATCATTGAACCCACGAACTCAATTAGCACCATATAATTCCCAATAAGTCATAGCATGTGCTTATTCGTTATATGGCTCAAAATATTAGAGCCATGCCTAAAAAATATTGCACGGGTCACTCCTTGCTGGCAGCCCGTATTACTTGGCACAGGAAATATTATATACCAAAAATTTATCATACAATATATGTAATAGCATTCATAATTATTCCTTTTATAAATATTTGTTATTATTACTCTTTATATATGTAATAGCATTCATAATTATTCCTTTTATAAATTCTTGTTATTATTTCTCTTTATATATGTAATAGCATTCATAATTATTCCTTTTATAAATACTTGTTATTATTACTCTTTATATATGTAATAGCATTCATAATTATTCCTTTTATAAATACTTCTTATTATTACTCTTTATATATGTAATAGCATTCATAATTATTCCTTTTATAAATACTTGTTATTATTTCTCTTTATATATGTAATAGCATTCATAATTATTTCTTTTATAAATACTTGATATTATTACTCTTTATATATGTAATAGCATTCATAATGTATTAGTGTATGTATTTCTCTTTATATATGTATTTCATACCCCAGGATACATAAATTTAATTTATGCATAAATTACATAGATTTCTACGATGAGTTCTCCGCACAAGGACGAAGCACTGCAGTCCCAACCCACGGAGCAAGTAGAAGGGTCAACTGACCCTATGGATCAAGCTCGTGAGGTCACGAAACAAGTAGAAACGGGCGAAGCATCAGGTTCGTCCTATGAACAAGAAGCTAGCGACGACATGGAGCCTCTAGAAGCGAGGAAGACTCGTCGTGAATTGGCACGTGACCCCGATTACAATCCAGAAGCCGATGAGGTAAATTAGAGACATTCACGATTTCATGTAATTAAATGATTTCTATTCATAGTTCCTACATATAAACACGCCCATGATTCACATGTCTATACTCAGGAGGCAATGTCTCAGTTTAGAGAGATGATGTCTCAGGAGGAAGTGGCACACGAAGACGCACCGGAACCGACGACAGCAACGACGAGCCCTGAGAGGCCAAGTCAGTCTAGGAAAAGGAAGCGACAAGGTTTGAAACGAGGCGAGAGAGGGTTGAACCAATTTCCAGATGACACATATGCCATCACAGATGTGAGCCCTACCGGACAGCCCCTAGCTCCAGAGGAGGCCCTACCCAAATACAAGAACGCAATTGGTTTCTGTGTGAGGGACTTTCTTGATATCACAGTTAAGAACTGGGCCGGTGTGTCGAATAATCACAAGATCAAAATTTGGGATAAGATTAAGACCAGGTTCCAGTTTCCTAGGAATGTGCCAGAAGATTTAGTGAAGGCATATACAATGAAGCAATGTGCGGTTAGTTTCCGAATTTGGAGGTCGGAGATGAATGTCAAGTTTGCAAAGACAGGGATGGATCCGACATCCAAATACAATATTACTAAAGGGCAGTGGGCTGTTTTTCTAGAGCAGAGGAATGACCCTAACTTCTTAGCTCGGAGCGAAGCCAACTCCCAGCTCGCAAAGATGAAGAAGTACCACCACCATCTAGGCACAGGTGGTTACCGGCACCAAGTTCCTAAATGGAGGCAAGAAGAGGCTACGAAGAAGGCAGCAGGGTTGCCAGTGTTGTCCGAGCAAGTCGGTGAAAGGTCCGCGAATTGGATCCGTGCTTGGAAACCAAAGGAAACCGAGACGGGTGTGTCCTTTGAAGACCCAATGCTTGATGAAGCAATGAAGAGCATCTTTGCTGTGGCAGGCATGCAGCAGGAAGGCAAGTTTACGCCACGAAGGGAGAGGGACATCCTTAGTGTTGGCCTCGGTAACCCCGAGCATCCTGGCCGTGTTCGAGGCATCTCATCCAAAGAAGGATGGAAGGATGGATTCGGCCCTCAATGGGCAAATGAGTATAAGAAACGTGATCGGTACAAGGATGAAATGGCAAATTATTTTCAGGAAGAGGCTAAGAAAGACTTCCAAGAGATGATGGGGAAGTTGCTAGAAAATCCTCATCCTGAGTTGATGCAGAAACTAGCGAGTGCCATGTCAAATGCAGCTACCCAAATGAGCACTCAAGCTCTCCAAATGCAGCTAGTCCTAGTGGTGTCGCAACCGTTGGTGGCATCAAGTGAAACAATCATTCCAAGTAGTGTCGCATCTACGGCAAATAAGGATCACTATCCAGTTGACGACATTGTTAGTTCTACACCTTGCTCCCTTGTCATAAGATATGGGATTCACAATCATCGTACAAGGGAAGTAGCCACGGGCAAAGCGATCCCAGGAGGACCTAAATACCATGGTGCTGACATCCCTAAAGACTACTGCAGAGTAGAGGTATCAACTGTGGTCCAAGGATATGAGGACGAGATTCTAGACATCCCTGGTCCCGAGGACATTGTGAAACTGGGACAGGCGATAAACAATTTCATCCTATGGCCTCGGAGGGACGTGCAACTAAGGGAGCCACCACCACCCTCTCAAGAGATGCCACTAACCCAAGAATCGTCAGCTCATGTCGATCCTCTTCCTAACCCACCGCCTTCACCTCCCCAATCTCTTCCTGACCCACCAGAATCACCTCTCCATGTTTTCCCTGTCCATCAACCATCTCCTCTCCATGATCTTTCTACCCCACAGTCAACACAATCTCCACCACCATTCAATTCCACCCCTTCCCCACAACTGAAAGATCCAGAACCAATAAGTGAGCCACCAAAGGTGCCAAAGAAGAAAGTATTTCCGATACCTAAGTTGATTTCACCATTCGAGCCAAAGAAAAAATCAGCTGGTGACGGCGTCTAAGGTCATAACTCCTGTCAATTTCAAGGTGCCAACTGCAGAAGACTACAAGACTATCCCCAAAAAGTACGTGTGGGGAAAGCCTCTACTCAGTCGGACCAAACTTATGAAGAAACCAAGTGGTATAAAAAGGTTTCATGACTGGTACATGAGAGCCTCTTCTGCTGGCATCGACACCAGAAGCATGCGCATACCACAAATAGCATTTCTCAGCCAGAGTACTGACAAATGCATACTTACATTTGATGACATGTGGGCACTGATGAACCACGAGATGCTAGATGTACAGATCGTAACGGCATTTGCATTGTAAGTGTTACATAGTTACACACATTGTAGTTGCATCAATTTTCAATATCTGACATGCTTCTGTCTTGCAGAATGTTATATGATCAACAAGATATGTATTTTGGTTCGGACCTAAATTATTGTGCCGAAGAAAGGAATGCCTATCTCTGCCCAATAGATATAGCCGAAGATCGGCACACATTCCGGATCGGGAATGACAGCACAGAGGTACAGGGTTTGGAAGGTGCAGAACGGGATGAGAAACTCCGAAAGTTGAAACTTGATTTTGAAGCTAAATACGCCTTCTACATTGGACATTCACTAATAAAGTTTCAAGACAGGAAAGCGGTGGTGGCCCCATACCACTTTGGGTAAGTGTGAGTTTACAAATATCTAATTATTCCAATGCATAAATGCATCATGGATTTAATTCGAGCAGGAGGAACTGGATATGCTTCATCATTTATCCCAAGGAGGGAAGGGTGTTGGTACTAGACTCCGCAGATTACGCGAAAGAAAGCTATGCTCCATTCATCAAACTGCTAGAGCTGTAAGTCAAGCTATGCATGCATACTTAAGCATAGTGAGAAATTGACAATAACATGGTGATTCTATTTGAGATCATAGGGCATACAGGTTCTATAAGATAAATCATGGAAAGTGCGAGTCCAAGAGACCAGGGCAACCATTGGAGGTTATACATAACTGGCCGGTACGTATAAAAAATTACTATTATGAATACAAATCATACACATACGACCACAGTTGCAACTATAATTAAATAACCACTCTCCTGTTATACAGTGCATGAAGCAACCACCGTTATCTGTCCTCCGTGGCTACTACGTGTGCGAGAACATGAGAGAAAACGGACGATATGCAAGGAACCCTGACAAGGTAATATAAGTAATAGTCTATTAAAGTTGGAAGTCATAAAATATATAATCTTTATAAACTTTCTTTGCAGGTATATAAGCAAGGGACGGCGGAGCGCATGGACGAACGTGCTTTAGACAACATAGTTGAGGACATCTGCTCGTTCATCATGAAGCATGTCATTCCACGTGAAGGCAAATATCATGATGATGAAAGCCAATTATCCAGGCCAGAGTTCCGAGTTCTAACAGAGATTGGTAAGCTCAAACTTACTAAAGAGGGTTATTAGATGACAGAAACAAACTTTGATGTATATATATATGATGTGTGATGATGGATATACTCTTGTAATTAACTTTATATCTTTGAGCACCAAACTTTGATGTATACAAATGTATGTATAAGATGAAGTATTTAAATTACATGTTGCTATGTTAGAAGACCAACCAATATCAATATATTTAAATAATAACAATAAAATAATAAATAAATAAATAAATAGATAAATTAAAAAATAAATAAATAATACATATTTTAATAGGTTTACACAGGCGGCTCTCTTAGGAAACTGCCTGTGTAAATGAACATTTACACAGACGGTTTCCTAAGAGAGCCGCCTGTGTAAAAGGTTTATACTGGCGGCTCTCAAGTGACCGCCTGTGAAAATGGACGATTTGTACTGGCCTCCAGCGCAGGCGGATCCGGAAAACGCCTGTAGAAATATGTTACCAACCGCCTGTATAGTGTGCCAATATACTAGTGCTAGTTATTTCTTTCAATCTTGCACGTACCCATACATGTTGGCCGGTATCACGATTCTGGTTGAGAGGAGAATCACGCGGCCACCAGATGATCGAGACGACGCCAGACTGCATGCGGTAATCATTGTGTCACGATCAGACGGAGCATCGTTGGTGGGCTGTGGTTCACTGATGTTATTAGACGTGCCCGTGCTGTGGCGTTGGGAGCCGAGAGACACGAACCCGGCTGCCAAGACAAGAATTTAAAGACCATGGTACATCTACGTATAAGCAATAGGCCAGCAAGGAGACCACCAGAAGCATTGTGTCGTGATGGTGCATCTACCAAGCCGAGCATCCACTACTTCAACTACTCTACGTTATCAACCTCATAGCATACCACGACGACGCTGTTGAGGAAGTCTGAGATGATTCAGGCTACACCATTCATGCAAGTGCGACTGTGATAATCATGCGGCGTTCAACACCGACGAGGCAAACGACACAGGCGGGCATAGCTGATATTACAGCCATGTTGTATCGCCTCATGGACCGATGAGGCTCTCACGCCAATGTCACCTACATCTACACACTAACACCACACATGGAGAAGTGAAGCGAAGATCAAAAAGCTTAATCGGAGATACTCTGTGATTTAGCCGACAGGGTAATCCTACAGGGGTAATTAACTGGGACCTTTTGAGCCCCGAGGAACCATGAAGGCCACATCGCCTAAGTTAGATTGCCGCTGGCCAACTATGTAGTGCACATATCATTAGGATCTTGTATTTGTTAACTCGTGATGATTAATAATATGCATGTTCATATCTTTTATTTTGTGTACTGGCACGCCGGTATTTTTTCCATATAAGAAGCCACTGTAGGCGGATCTTCTGGTGTCTAAACACATGGATGATAGCTTTATGATCCCCTACATGAGTTTTTTCATTGCTGGTATCAAATTTCTCCTTATATTATCATCTATCCTACGAGGATCTTTGCATACATGAACTCAATTATGCATGCTGCTACTGATGTTGCATGATGGTCGATGGTCACTACCGATTTTCAAGTTATCATCAGTACTCTCTATTCCAAATTATAAGTCATTTCAAGAATCTTAGAGAGTCAAAGCATTTCAAATTTGATCAAAATTATATAAAAATTATAAAGATTTATTACATCTAATAAGTATACTATAAAAATATTAATAAACAATCTAATGATACTTAGTTGGTACCATAAATGTTATTCTCTTATCATAGAAATCCGGTCAAACTTGAGATGATTTGACTCTTTAAGATTCTTTGAATGACTTATAATTTGGGGTGGAGGGAGTAGCTAGCACCATATTGTGTGTTGTAAATCAAAGTCTTCAAAACAGTGTATGAAAATGACTTTGAATGTGGCCAGAATTTATGAAGGAGGGGGATGAATTTCAAAGGTTTCAAACCCTGTAGAAAGTTTGTACTCATTCACAATATCCCTCTATAAATAAGGAGGGACTTTCATCCTTGTACATAGATATCCAGGAAAGGAAATGAAAGAAAGCAACCTCCCTCTTCTCTCCATCTCTCTCTGTGTCTGTGTTTTAAGTGTTCTGTGTTCTTGAGTGCATTATGAGCAATCCGATAACTCGATTTCTAACACGTTATCAGCACGAGTTCTACCGAGCTAAGGGATAGAAGGTAGGAAATCGATTCTCTTGATGCTCAATCTTCTTGTTCATGAACAAACACATGAGAGCACAAGCATGAATACATCGCCGACATCCTGAAGATGTGCGTGTAAGTCAAACCTTTGCTGCCCAGAAGGCAAGCAGATCGGGCTATCGCTGTCCGGAAGACAAGTTGATGGCCCGACGCGTGAGATGCAGCCGCACAGCGAGGCCTCGATGGCCGTTGTGGACCATGCCCTGCCCCCTTCTGTTGTAGCCGCCACGCTCGCCGGGGATGCACGCGAGGCCGGCCGCAGCCATGGCCGCGAACCGCATCCGCGCGGAGGCCGTGAGCTGCGCCAGCCGAGGCCGCCCGCGCCCCCTGCCCAGGCCGCCGGAGCAGCAGGCCGCGCGTGCCGTCGGGGCCGCGCCTGGCCGCGAGCCACCGGGGCCGCGCCTGGCCACGCGCCGCTGAGGGCCGCGCCTGGCCGCGAGCCGCCGGGCCGGCGTGTGGCCGCCCGCCGCCATGGCCGCGCGCCGGGGGGCAGGCCGCGCACCCAGGCAGGTGGGCGAGCCGTGCGCCTAGCCGCAAGGCGCCGCCGCGAGCCGGCCGACCGCGCCCCTGCCGCACCCGCTGAGGGCCGCGCCGCCATGGCCGCGCGCTGGGCGGCACGCGCGCGCGCCCCTGGCCTGGCCGATGGTTGTCACGCGCCCTAGGAGGCCATACCCTGCGCGCCCCAGGCTGGCCCATGCAGGTCGAGGGAGGGTGCTGGCCGGCCGCACCACTGGGAAGGCCGTGCCGGCCGCCGACCGCCCCTGGCTGGCCGCGCCACCAGGTAGGCAGAGCCGGCCGCCATGCCCTCCGATGGCCACCTCCATGGCACCTTATCTGCTCCTCTTTTCTTTGGCTTCCTGAAGAAGATGATAAGGAAGAGAGAGAAAGAAGAGGAGGGAAATGGATAGGGTTAGGGTTTTATCCTCCCTCTTTATGTGAGGCCAGAGTGAATCTGAGCCGTCCATCGTGATGAACGGACAAAATTGATTGGGCCGATCTGGTCGGCCCATGAAAGATGGTTTTGGTCCGATAACCCATTTAGGATGGGCAGTGCATATTATTTGCATAAAAAAGGTGGCTTGAAGTCCACTATAATACGAAATGCACGGCCCGAAGCCCGTGAAACATGTGTGGCCTGAAGTCCATCGTATTTCTTTTGTTATTATTACTTACCACAATTACTTACTGCATTTAAATTCTATATATTTACTCCATTAAAGTTAATCCAAAAGATTACATGCGGGAAATAAAAGTGTAGTCCTGAAGATTACACCTAATTGTAATCCTGAAGATTACAATCAAAGGCATCTTTATTTTGATCTATGTGCACTGGACCACTTATCTAGACGGCCTGAAGCCGCTAGACAAAGGCCTGAAGCCTTGTGTTCACGAACTTTTGGTCCATATACAGGGGCTAAAAAGCCACACACATATGATCCGAAGCCCGCAAATAATAAGTAGTGAACCTGTAGTTCACCATGTCTTACCACTACGTGGCCAGAAGCCTGTAAAATCGTTAAGGCCTGAAGACCATACATGACATGATTGTTTATCTTATTGTAAGTTTTATATTACTGCAAGTCATATTTATTTACTGCAATTTATTTGCTTACAGTCATTTAATTTCTGCATATTTATGCAAGTATTTATGAGAACCGCATATGATCCTGAAGATTATATTCATGAGATATTTGGGGAAATATAGTCCCGAAGACTATAAGAATGTGTGATCCTGAAGATTACACATGGTCGTAATCCTGAAGATTACGCGTAACCGACATTCACTAGTCATTGGTCGGACATTGCGAAGATAGAATTCACTAAGCTAGCTGTGAATGACAGCAGCTACCTCGGGATTGACGTTGAGATGAAAACTCGACGGCTGGTGCCTCGATTACACCATTGTTCAGCTTGAAGCTGGCAATGATGAGCACACAATACTTGATAAAGCAGAGGCATTGCACTCTTTGCAATACCATTTACACTCAGATCTGAAGTCTAGATATATAAATGAGGATGATCTAATGGTTTCATAGCAGTCCCTGAAGGACCACTTTAAACTAACAAAAGTCAATATGACTAGATCGTCTTACATTTTAGATATTATACGTCTGTAACAGAGTACGACTCTGCTTTATACAAGATTGTGTCTAGACCGCGTCTATGTGGCCAGAAGTTCAGTAACGCAGATATGATCAGGGAAACTCTTTTATGCCTTCCATCCCGACAACATAGTACTATATCAGCAATATATAAGTACCTGAAGTACTATAGGCTGATAACGGTACTATTGATTGCAAAAGCAATAGAATGAGGTTCTCAAGAACGATCATTCTGTTCGGCAACAGCCCGAAGCACATGTTAGCGTTGCTGGGAATTCTAGCAACCACAAAGAGGGCCGTGAAAAGGGAAAATGGCAGGGAAAAGAGGTGTCATCCCCAGGGGGTAAAAGCGGATTTGAGAAGGTCACAGGTGAAATATCTTAGCAGCGGGATCGCTGTTCTAGATGTGGAGGCATGGAACATGGGTTCCACAATTGTCGTGCCCCTAAAACACCTAGTTGATCTCTACCAAAGTTCTTCTAGAAGCAAGAACAAGGAGAGTCAACATAAATCCCACCTCACCACTGAGCATGAAGCTCAGAAATGCGGAAGACACATTTTGTCACCGCAAAGAGAAATAGTGGACATCCAAGTGGATGTGATAACCTTCTCCTGATTTCTTTGATATATCTAGGGACCTTCTAATCCCTGAGATATCATGCAATGTCCACATACACCAATTGAGTTTGGCCATTCATGCTCCTGAAGAGCATTTATAGCATGTTGAGTGACGGCCATGCATGCTCCTGCAGAGCATTTTTAATAAGTTATGAATGTTGGTTTTTGGCCTTTGAACATATGCCAAATATCCAAATTCTCATACCTGGTGGGAGCCCATATGATTGAAGCGGAAACCTGTCCTGCAGACAGTGACACCACCAATATAATGTTAAGGGAAACTAGATATTTCCAAACATTGACTAGGAAATGGAAGTATTATGACCATTGCCAGAAGCAATGTTCATATCAAGGGCACCGGAAGTGCCGCACTAGTTTTCCCATAAGCATTTAAAGTATGTGGTGGATGTATTTCCTTCATTGGGCTTGTACTACATATACACAATCCCACTTAGAAATATGTTGCGATAAAAACCATATTATTTTAGAGAAATATGGCATGACCAATTGGGTCATCCTGAGTTGGATATGATGAGAAAATCATCAATAATTCTATTGGCCATAAAGACTTCCCTAATCCTGAAGATTTTATTTGCACCGCACGTGCAAAGGGAAGGTTAATCACTAGGCCATCCCTCCTGAAGATTAGGGATGAGTCACAAAGAGGCCTAGCTGAGTCCTTGATCAAAAGGATCAAGTGGATAATGTATGGTCATTGCTGCAAAATTAAAGGTTGCCAACCAGCAGTTGGGGCCATGCAGCATTGCATACTGCAAAATTTATCCAACTTAGGTCAACTGCACATCCCCCATATGGCTGGTGTGTGAGAAAGAAAGTATTTCCCATTTGCGTATAAGTTATGCGATATATGTGCCAGTATCGCCATATCAGCGTACACCAAAGAAACCCCACCAGAAGTTGGGATGTATGAGCCTATGACTGGGATCTTCATGAGGCTCGGTACGCTGATTGCATTTCCCAGCATTAGGGGGGAGAGGCATCTAGAAGAATACCGAGAAATTGCATGAAAATGAATAAAGGCATTCCTTCTACACACACTAATAAATTTGGACTAGAAGTTCAAAAAAGTATGCATTTGCAAATTACTGCAAATGAGCTGCCAAATGCTTTCACTGATTAGAAAAATGACAAGGCCACATTTACCTGTAGTAAATGTGCCAGAGAGAGTTCGGGTATCCCTGAAGGTTACCAACTCTATTGTCTCCATCCTGATCCTAGGTTGAGGGGGAGACCTCTGGGTACTCAGACAAGGTTCCATGGAGACGTCCATGTAGACAAGGTCTTGAGACACTTGGTATCATTTAAAGAATCTGTTGAAGAAGCTCGACCTGAAGTCGAGAATGCCCCTAAAGTGGCAACTCAACCTGAAGTTGAGGAGGTCCCTGAAGGACACCATCCCGAAGATGGAAATCCCAATACGTCGAGTGCGCACCATCGCATTGGAAGATTGGAACGCCCCAACTCAATCGTTATGGGAAATCATGATGAGTGGGAGGACGATCATGAGGAGATCGCCACTAATTATGTGGAATCAGGAGAGTCATATTATAGAAAGATCACCATTGTCGACACATATTTTGCCTCAAAATTGTTGGCTCAATGGATCCGGATCCAAACCAAAGTCCATGGCAGAGTGCCGGAAGCACTCAGATCGGAAAGCCGCAATTGAGGCAGAGTTGCGCTCGCTTTATGAAAGAGAGGCTTCTTGGGCCTGCAGTCCCAACACCTCCAAAGTCATCCCTGAAGGATGCAAATGGGTCTTCCTCCTGAAGATGAATAAACATGGCACAAAGCGAGGCTGGTGGCACGAGGGTTCAAGCAGAGACCCAACATCGATTATGATGAAACTTACTCTCCTATGAGTGGCATAACGTTCCGATATCCGATACCTATGGCAGCTAACTTGAACTTAAAAATGCAGTTAATGGATATTGTGACCACATACTGGTATGAGTCATGTGATTCGGGAATCCACATGAGAGTCCCTGAAGGACTCAAGATCCCTAGACCGAATCAAAATCGCAACATGTTTAGCGTCCGCCTGCAGCGGTCGTTGTATGGGTTGAGACAATCCAGAAGGATGTGGTTCAACCAATTAAGTAACTTTCTCCTACAAAGAAGTTACATCAATAATGATGATTGTCCCTATGTTTTCCTAAAGAAATCCAATGATGGATTTTGTATCATCTCCGTCTATGTCGATGATTTGAATATCATCAGGACTACAAGGGACATTAAGGAAGCAATGGCTTACCTCAAGGCGGAGTTTGAGATGAAAGACTTGGGCAAGACCAAGTTTTGTTTGGGCCTGCAGCTCGAACACCTCCCTGAAGGAGTGTTTGTACACCAGTCCACTTATACTAAGAGGGTACTTGAAAAATTCAATATGAGCAAGTGCCACCCTCTTAGGACCCCCATGGTAGTCCGATCCATGGAAGCGGAGAAGGACCCATTCAGAACCAACGGCGATGATGAGGGAGTATCGGGACCTGAAGTTCCATACTTGAGCGCCATTGGAGCACTGATGTACCTTGCAAACTGCACGAGATCCGATATTGTGTTTGCAGTAAATTTGTTGGCAAAGGTACAACGCTGCCCTGACTAGGAGGCATAACCTTGGTCCATGGTTCCTGAAGAACAAAGCACCAACCATGGTGGGATATGTGGATGATGGCTATATGTCTGACCCACATAATGCCAGATCACAGACTGGTTTTGTCTTTCTCTGTGGTGGTGCAGCCATTTCCTGGCGGTCTGTAAAGCAGACCCTAGTTGCCACATTTACCAACCACTCAGAGATAATTGCTCTGTACGAGGCTGCACGAGAATGCGTTTGGTTGTGACAAATGATCAATCACATCTAGAAGTCATGTGGTTCGAACGTCGCCGACACCCCCACCATTATCTATGGAGATAATGTGGCTTGTGGTGCACAGATGTGCACAGGTTATGTCAGGAGCAATCTAACGAAGCATATTGCTCCAAAACCTTTTTATCCCCATAAGCTCCGGAAGAGTAGGGAGATAAATATCCTGCAAGCAAAGATCTTTTCATGAAATCTCTACCCGCCTCTAGCTTCTATAGGTGCATTCATGGAATTGGTATGAGGCGGCTTAGAGGGTTGTAGGGTTTAGGGGGAGACCAGCCGCAAAGACATAATCTATGACCGTGGTCCTGAAGATCACGAGTCGGTCCTGAAGACCGACCTGAACATCAACTGTTGTACTCTTTTTCCCTTGATGAGTTTTTCCCACTGGGTTTTCTCATGCAAGGTTTTTAACGAGACAATAGGTGCAGCATAAGCAATGCATGTGATGTACTCTTTTCTCGTACCCTTTTTTCCCACTAGGTTTTTGGGGGGAGTTTTTGACGAGGAATACACATAGCATAAATTTGGCCAAGGGGGAGTGTTGTAAATCAAAGTCTTCAAAACAGTGTATGAAAATGAGACTTTGAATGTGGCCAGAATTTATGATGGAGGGGGTTGAATTTCAAAGGTTTCAAATCCTGTAGAAAGTTTGTACTCATTCACAATGTCCCTCTATAAATAAGGAGGGACTTTCATCCTTGTACATAGATATCCAAGAAAGGAAATGAAAGAAAGCAACCTCCCTCTTCTCTCCATCTCTCTCTGTGTCTGTGTTTTAAGTGCTCTGTGTTCTTGAGTGCATTATGAGCAATCCGAGAACTCGATTTCTAACATTGTGAACTTAATCCAAGAGGTAGAGGTTCTCCAAATAGTGACTGCTGAATATTTTGTAGAATTAACTATATTCTAAAGATTTGACAGTAACTCATTTGCTGCATTTTTAAACTTTAAGGTTATCTTCATTTTGCTTGTATCATGCTCATCATCTCCTAACATTTAACACTAGCAATATAGATCATTTGTGTTTTCTTAGTTTATAAGAAGATAGCAAAAAACTGAAAATGCACACTTTCACTATTTTTTTGAGGACATCACATGAGGGGTGAGAGCCCCACCTTAATGATTTTCTATTGATACCGAGCAAGCCACACGATGGAGGAAGCCGATCACCTAATACATAGGCGACCCTTGAAAGTCAGAGAAATACATGAGTGGGAGAGAGAGAGAGAGAGAAGGATCACAATACTTGACACAACAAACAACACAACAACAAAACAAAAACATGATTTAGCTACCAGCTCACCTACTAGCCAAAGTGAATGCAAACACTCCTTCCTAACAGTGCCACCATCAAAGGAACTCTAGATAACTCTGAATCACATGCACCTGTAAGGCATTGAGTGGGATCCGAGAGACAACAACAAGGCCATGAGATGCATCACCTATGAGAGCATCTATGTTCCATTTGTTGCCCACTACCGCCATTTGGGGGAGGAAGCCACAAAGGGGGAGGACTGCTAGGAGGAGAACAGGGAGATCTAGCGAAGCGATCAAAGGTCCTCGTGGCCTAGCATAAGATGAGGCGAAGCACTCAAATGAGCTAGAGAGTGACAGAGCAAGCCGTTGACGCTGAGCACATGACAAGTAGTATGCACAAAGGCCAAGAGATAGGAGGGTAGTCAGACCAAGGGATGGAAGAACACAAGGAGTAGAAGGGTAGTTGAAGTAGAGCAAGGAGAGATGGAAGAACAATCAGGAGGAGCTTAAAGTGGCATCGAGATATGGACGGCTATAGGTGTGCATTAACGATGCCTTCAACAAGGAATGTGATGTTCACCGACGCCACCGTCTTAAGCTAAAGCTAGGAAGGGCTTTCACCCCTACACATGCTCCATCGAGCGGTTAGCAGAATCTTCAGCAATGCCTCCAAGGAGGGATACGATGCCAAATGCATTGACGTCGCCGGACAGGAGCAAACCGGATAAGGCTTTTGCCCAGATTCCATACCGATGCAGAAGTGGCTATGCGCGAACGCATTAGTTGCACTCGAGCGCCAAGCCAGCCACTGTTGTAGCCAGACAGGACTCAGCCAGCCACGGCTAGGTTAGAGCCATAGCCAGCCATGGCCAGGTTAGAGCCACAGCCAGCCATGGGCAGGTCAGAGCCATAGCCAACTACGGCCAGGCCCGACCAACCACGCCTCACCCTGGCCAGCCATGGCAAGGCGATTGCCGTCCACCATTTCACCTAGAGGTGGTGGGGCTCTAGCTGTCGTGGCTCCAAGGTCCATCATTCTCACCAAGCTTGATTCTCATCATAGCAAGAGTCGTGCAATGTCGTACCCCTAAAATCTCGGCAGCAGCAGCTGCCCACCCTCATGTGGTTCAGGTCGCCGGGCCAAGATGTTGTGCCCGACAACGCTGGATCTGGACCCGCGAGGCATCCGGTTGCTGCTTGCTCGCCACTAGCGGTGCTTGAGCTAGAGTGAGCTAGCGTGGACATGCAAAGACCGCATCGCCCGCCGGAGGACTACGTCGTTGTGGAGCACATCAGGAGGCAAATCGACCTCCATCATGTGATCCCCGTGGCTAGGTCTCGTCGTCGGCCACACCTAGTCCCATAGCCAAGAGCCACACACCACCTGCAAGCCGTCGTGCCCAGCAGCGTCACAACCTCAAGCTGCCAGCGAGCGCCGCCACCTTACGTTCGTGTCAAACGCCAAAGACCCACCAGCACCTCTGATTCTCTCCTGGCTGCCACCGCTGCCATCGCAAGAACCAGAAGCCGCACCAGCGCCATCAGATCCATGGTAGGTGTCACCGTATCCAGCCATAGGGCCACCAGATCAGGTAGGATGCTCCAGAAGCATCAGGAGCAAGCCACAGCCTGAGCAAGCAGAGCATCTTCTTGTCGCCATATGTCGCGCCTCTGCAGAGCCAGATTCAGGGCATTGGGCGTCAGATCAAGGCCCCTAGGCCATGGATCCGGACCTGCACCGGCCTCCATGATCACCGTCGGGCGTCCTTGTCGCTGGAGGTTCTAAGGTCGCCAAGGGGAGGAAAGGAGAGGAGGGGAGCATGCATCTGTCCCCCACAAACACGGATCCGGCCACTGGAAGCAAAGATGTAACCAAAACACTAACAAATCGAGATATGCTTGAGGGATTTTGGTTTGGGAAAAAAGAAGCGACGAAGGATAGAACATGCGGGGGTGAGCCTTTTGGGGAGACACCCACTGGCCACTGCCGCCACAGCAGCAGCGGCCGAGCTTGCCGAGGAGGGTGCGATGGTCGGCGGCCGGACTAGGTCGCCCTCGAGTCGCCTCGCAAATGAGACTACACCATCTTCACTAAATTAGCAACTATTCATTGCTTGAATTTCATACAGTCTCTTGCAGTAACGTGTAAGAGCATCACCAACAGTTTGTCAAAATTCACTTGGCAAATACCATAATTTGGCAACTCCCTAAAATATATGATAAGTGAAAAAATAGACTCTCTCCAATAGTTTGTCATTTTAACTTGGTATAAAATAAAAAAGTAGACCCACAACCTATATTATCTGGATTTATATTTCATTCATGTTGTAGAACAAATATCCACAATGTTTATTTTCTTGTGAAAATTTTGGTTGCATTCACAAATTAAAAATAAGGAGCATCACCATTTATTCAAGACTTGGCATTCATGTTCCATTAGCATAGCCCTAGCAGACAAGAAATGGCAGGAGCAAATCGAGTACTGATTCACAGCACGGTGGTCGATTCTAGCATGCAAGCATGGACGGGCGGCCGGCACTGACCCGTCGCATCCAACGATATGTCCAATCAGTTTCTGCTAGAATTGAAGAAGAGCAGGAGCTGGCGGCCAGATGCCAAGTGCTATGCGCGCGTAAATATGCGCGTGAGGAGAGGAGAAATAGCATGTTGTTAAAAATAGTAATCTCATTTGGCAAACTGTTGGAAATAAAATTTGCTTTTTTTGCTAAAATTTTAAGGATGACAACCTTACTTGGCAAACTGTTGGAGATGCTCTAACCTTGTTACATCTGATCGTTACCTCTCATTTATCAAAATATAATCTTGATATGGCAGGTGGCAGTGGTAGAGATGATGGAAGAAATGACAGGAGTTGACAAAAGCAGTTTGCGAAGTGTTGTAAGGTTTTGCTTCTATTTTGTTGGAAAATACTGCTTAATTTTGTCACAATGATGTGAATGATCAGCTGTCCTTCTGGCATTGCTTTTGCTATGCACTGCCTGCAGAGTGAAACGTGGAAGTATTTTTCACAAAGGTTCCAAAGAATCAATATGTTGTTGCGTGGTGTCTTTGGCATTGCTTTTACTAGAGTCTTAGAGGCTTCACACTTATTTAGTTGCTATCTTGTTAAAAAAATATTAGGTGCAAATCGCATTTTTGATGGGATCATGAAAAACTATCCCAAAAACATTCAAGAAGTTTTGAAAATCTTTAAGACGTCACACATAGAGTGTGATACACACGTTCACAAGTGCCAAGATGATAATCAACTCAATTTGGAAATACAAAATCGAAATGAAACCATACATATTAATCCTCAAGAAAAAAATACAGTTCATATGTTAATCATGCACTTGAAGGCTGAGTTTGACTTTGATATTTTTGCATTAGTATGTCGCATATCGATGATTGTCTTGAGATATTAAAAAGAAAGTCTTCTATATAAGAGCTGGGAACAATATTTCCCTATTTGTAATATTGTGACTTGGTACATTATAATGGCAACCCTATATTTAGTTGTTGAACTATATAATCATAAACAGCAGCATGTAGATCAATCAAACACATGTACATAGGATCTTTTTCTTAGTCTTAACAAATGACCATTGTTTAGGCATAATGCAGATAACTTAAGCAGATGCTAGACCGGAGTTAGACGAAGCCATCGGTCCGTCGAGTGTTGACATGGAGGCCGTCGTAGGTGATATAGATGAGATGGATTCATGGGTTCACCGGCTAAGAACTTAGAAGTCCTCTATATCGGTAACCTGACGATGGTACGGTGCTAGGTGGCAATGAACTTCCGGATGCCAGGCCTTAGTTCAGCTCCAAAATACAAAAACTTTTTAAGATTCTCATCACATCAAATCTTGCGGCACATATATGGAGCATTAAATATAGATAAAAAAATAACTAGTTACACAGTTTGCTTGTAATTTGCGAGACATATCTTTTGAGCCTAGTTAATACATGGTTGAACAATAATTTTAAATACAAACGAAAGTGGTATAGTGTCAAAATCTAAAAACTTTTTGAATCTAATTAAACCAGGCCGAGATTGACCTCTAGGTGCAACCCTAGGTGCCTGATTTCAACTGCATGTGGGCCAGGATCGCTGCCTAGGCAGCTGGCTGTCTAGCTAGGAGTCTCCCAAGCAAACACAATGTTGTATCCGTGGCCCGTGGGCTGGGTTAGTCTAAGACGGTCACATTTTAACATTGTAGACCAGGGGGCCAACTTCTAATTTAGTTTGTTCGCTTGGTTGATAAGTCATGGCTGAAAGTACTGTTCGTTGATTTGTTGTGAGAGAAAAACACTGCTGAATGGCTAGCATATTCGGTAGATAAGGTCAAGCGAGCTTTTCTAGTTGGATTAGGACCTTATCGGTGGACCGAAACTTGTGTCCATAAGTACGCTAGGAATTGAATGAAGTGATGTTTTTTAGGTTATTTATATTACATATTACAGTCACTATATGTTTCTCCTTCGTGCTTAGGTATAGGATGAACATATCTCTATGTTTTTCCTTCATGCTGGGTGTAGGATACACATAGTCTCTTTCGTAACATGTGGCTGGCTCTTGAACTTTGCTAAAATTGTGGGTGCAGGATTTAGTGGTAACGAACCTCATGTCTTGTTTGCTTAGTCCCCCCAAGGCCAAACCAAAAAGGGGGAGGTGGGGGGGAGGGGCATTGAGGTGCAACAGATCTCACTGCCCTAAAATTCACTTCCACGTCGAACCTAAGAATTAAGGAGTACTACTGGAAGCATCTAACCAACTTAGCTAGAAGCCCCTTCACGACAGATTTTGACTTGCATAGGATTTAATCAGGATAGTTATCAGAACTAGATGATGCCATTTAATTGTTGTTTGAGTTTTGACTTTCCTCATGTGCAACCTGCTTTTTCCCCTCGTGTACATTTAAGCCTGACCACATATTACTTTCCCATAATTTGTTTCAAGCCTAACGTCTAATGCTGATTATTCTAAATTTTCTCATGCGTGGCGGGACGGCTGCGGAGGAGAGCGCAGCCATGGCGGCAGTCAAGGAGGAACCAGCTGGCGAGGTCGGGGAGGGTGAAACCCGCTGAGGGGTTCAGGGGACAGCGGGACGTAGTCTGGGGCGTCTCCAACGGGGACGAAGCACCCACTGCGCTGGGAGACGTGGAATAGACCGAGCAGGGGAGGTGTTCGGTGGAATGTGTAGTAGTGGCGGAGGAAACCATGGTTTGGCTAATTTTCCTACTATTCTGAGTCTTGGCTAGAGGTTTGACCATTTGACTGTATAATATGTCTCTTCTCGTAATCCCTCCGTTCACAAATAAATGCATGTCTCATTTTCGGAGCAGTTAAACTTTTTTAAGTTTAGCCAAATATATTCAAAAATATACTAATATTTATCATATGTAATACGTATCATTTAGTTGAGCATGAAATATATTTTCATAATATACTTATTTGCATATATAAATATTGATGTTATTTGATATATTTCTAGTTAAATTTAAAAAATTTCACTTCTTGTAAAATGTGACGTGCATTTATTTGTGGACGGAGAGAGTATATACTTAAAAATTAGAACAAGAATAAACTTTGTTTGTCTACAAACCTACTTCATCCTTTTTTATTCTCCGATTATTAAGAAACCAAAGCTCATTTTTACATTAAATTGAATAACCTCTAATTCTTTGTGTTCCTCTCTAGTTACTCTCTTCATCCCATAAAAATGACATGAGAATTCAAACATTGTCTACTTTAACCAAATATAGAATAAAATATTAATATTTATGGTGTATAATTAGTATTATTAGATAAGCCATTGAGTATATTTTAATAATAAACTTATTTAAATATGCAAATGTTTGTACAAATCTAGTTAGCTTAAGGAATAGTGGTTGGGGTGATTTAGAAATAGTTTGAAGGTTTTAATGTAAAGTTACCTTTTATCTTCTAGGAGCGAAATGTTAGAAATTGTTGAAGTAAGCCCATAAATATGCTCTCAATTCTTTAGTCACTTAGAAAACTCATTAATTTACCAAGTGATTTTTTTAGAAATTATTGGAGATGCTAAAAATGTAAAACCCACTTGGAGAAGCCCACAACAAGAACTCCCGGAGGCCCACCTCATCACTTTGTACAGCCGAAAATATTGTCCATCTGGCCCTCAAAGGTATTTTCTTCTTCTTCTTTTCTGTATTTTCAAATTTAACAGCAAATCGTTGTTTTCTATTTTATTTTGGACTTCTGTTGAACATCTTAAAAACCTAGATCAACGGTCTAAAAGACTACAGTGAACATTATTTTAAACACAGGTCAACGCTGTTTTCGGACATTTTTTAAAAAACTTATTTCAACATTTTATTCATTTTTTTCAAAACCATATTATTCAGCATTTGTTAAATCAAGATCTCCAACATTTTAAATACAAGGTTAAACATTTTTAGCAAAACAGTGATGGCTTTCCTCACTGTTTCGATTGATAGCCACAGTGATGAAAGCCATCAATTATAAATAGTTTGGAATCCTAATAATACTCCCTCACCTACCCATGTCACCTCACTCGTTCAATGATTTGCAGATCACATATCAATTGTCTATTTAGCGTGTTTGGGGTATGTTTTGATTGATAGCCACAGTGATGAAAGCCATCAATATGGCAGCACCAAGTCATCTTCAGAAGCTCCAAAAAGGGGGCTTAAGGGCACACTATTGGCCACGTCCGAAGGGTGAATGAAAAGACACCTTCGGGTGGTTCAAAACCATAGATCGTTCGAGTCTCACTGTGTCTGAGGAGATGCAACACTTTGGTGATGTGTGTGAAAGCAAGAAGGTCAAAGTTGCCTGGAAAGTCAAATTTGATTGAAATTCACGTACGGACATGTACACAAAGGACCCCAAATACCCCTACAATATTAGGAATATGCTTAGAATCTAGCTCTGGAGTCATTTTTGGTCCACCTTGTGTAACTTTGGCACTATAAATAGTGTTCCTTAGAATAAAATAGACATTTGTTCTTCGTTACAAACAACTCCAATCAATTCCACTAATCTAACTTCACAATCGTTTCACTCTTTGCCCTATCCAAAACTTTGGTCAAGGACAACAGCCTCTATTCAAGTGAAAATCCCTGGCAAATGGAAGAAGCACCCTCGTTCCCTACCGCGGGTCAATTCAAGGTGAGGTGTATGGGGGGGTGTTTACATCCTTTGCTGACCTTGTCTAGCCTAGCATGGCAAGAAGTTAGTTCGAACAATGCTATGCGGGCTGTCATGATTTTTGTGCAAGCAGTTTTTGCTATCATTGTTTTTTGGACAAGCTAATTCAGTTGTCCGCTGGGAAAAAAAATGCAATCAGCCCAATATGATATGCATGGGCGGATACACCGGGTATTCCCGGTATTCCCCAGGAATACCCAATATATATATATATATATATATATATATATATATATATATATATATATATATATATATATATATATCTATATATTTCTCTCTCTCTTTCTCTCTCATCTATTTTTGTATATATTTTTATACATATGTTTATATTTAGTTATCTATATCGACGCTAATCTAATTTATTGTATCTGAATGTGACTGTCTATGTGTTTCTCTATATGCCACATACATTTTGACTCATGCTGCCACATACATGTACACACAAGCGCTCGAGTGATCTTTCTTTATAAATCTCGATCAAAATATCTATCTGTATGCATATATCAATATGTAAATTTATGCATGTGTATGAACGAGGTATGACTCGTGGGCACGTACATAGTACTCCTTAATCAATATTTCACAATCTCCAACCCTAAATGACTAGATGTGACCCAGGCGGGATCCCACCGTCTCACACTCGCGGAAGCGCAGGCGCGCACTCTCTCGATCTCTCACGCTCAGCTTCTCTCTAACGAGAGCGCCTATATGACCATATATGAGAGCGCATATCTGTCACTAGCTAGGACGTATCAGAGAATACCATCGAGGCTCAGTCTGTGACTCACACTGTCAGTATGAGAGAGT
>NC_012870.2:50810155-50818284 GCF_000003195.3 Sorghum bicolor | reverse complement strand
TGATGATGATGTGGGAAATGCCACATCAAATATGGGTACTATTGTTGTATCTTAATCAAGTGATTGCTTTAGTACAGGTGCTAATCTAGATGATAGGTTAATGATTATTAACTTGAGCTAAATACCTGAAAGGATTACTTAGTTGCAACTTAAGCTTTTTATGCAAAAAGTGTTGTCAAGCTAGCTCCACCAATAAAGCCTTGCATACTCCTTGGTGTCATATTATTTCTGGTTTATGACGGGTAAGTCTAGCTGAGTACCTTCTCGTACTCAGGGTTTATTCCCACTTGTTGCAGGTTGTGATGTATCATGGCTACTGCAAGAGTTGGATGACTCCTATCATAGTGGAGGAGTAAGATCATGGGCATGATCCTTCTTAGTTACCTCATCTATGTTGCTTTTGTTGGAGTTGACCTGGATACTGGCATGGATTTGAAATAAGGGCAATATTAGTTTCAAATTACTTTGCTTCCGCTACTTTTCAACTCAAGTTGTAATAACTATCTTGAACTCTGATGTATATCAAACTACTTGTGAAATGGATGTAACATGTGACTTGTTATGTTGAATCACTACGATCTTGGCTTGTAAGATGGTTGGTTTGAAATCCCTCGTGATTTCACGGACTACCGGGTTTATGAGAGTTCGATTACGTTAAAGCAACTGCTTTGGCGGGAGTTTTTCGTAGTTGATCTCTTGTAAATTGGGCGGTTCTGTTACAGCTGGTATCAGAGCAAGGTTCAACATTAAACTTGTCATATGTGTATTTAAAACAAAAGATTTTGTTTTCTAAAATTAGTTTTTGACAACTTATAGCTATTATAGATAAAGGTGTGTTCAAATCTAAAAAGGTTTTATCTAAGTATGCCAGTGGTCATGTCCTTTATGCCCAAATAAGGACCTTTAGGTGGCTTATTTAAGTACCGACTTGGGGGTTTCTGCATCATATTTCTGTTTCGTTGCTCATACGGCGTGCAATAGTATGAGTGCCATTCATTTGAATGGTAATGTATGGATCATTTCTTCCTCTACGCCTCGGTAAGTGTGAGTTGTGAGAGCATGATCGGATACACCGCCGATCTAGAGAAGTGCTTTTGGTACTGGATCATGTGCACATTTTACATGTGCTTATGAAAAGGTATCGCATGATGGGTGATTCCGTCCTTAGAGGCGATGCCGTCACTAGGACGATGATGTGGGTAGTAGCACTACACATACATGTATGGGGAATACACGTGTGTGGAGCGCATAGCTTTTTAATCTTGTACTGCATGTTTCATACTGTGGGTGGGCTGAAATGAATTTTCTGCAGGTATGCTAACCACGAATGCGTAAATTGAATATTACGACTAGCTATATGACGAGAGTGTACGTGTTATGCCACCGACATAGAACGTGATTGCCACCTTAGGCTGGCAATTTTGTGAGGACGAATAGGACGAAGCATGCATCATCATGATTGTTGCCTTATGTATAACTATGCTTATCTCACCCTTGTTCCAGTAATAAATAACTTGTGAATCAATGTGTGTCATCTTGCTTGTGTGGAGTTAGATGAAATGTTTTGCTCCATGTTGCTTGAATGGCTATAATTGAAAATAAGGTGTGATTAGCTTTGTTTTGCCCGTGTTGTGGTTGATCTGTGCATCCTGTCAGTATGATGCACATCTCTAAAATGACTAGTCTTTTAAGCATAAGTTAAAAATTTGTTTTCACAACTGGAGAACAAATATGCACCTTTCTAGTAAAAGAAAGTAAAAGATAAAAACACCTTACCATCATGTTATGTATGTTCAGGTGTACTAGTGTTGCTTTAGATGACTGCTTGTTATCTGCAAAACTTTGTGCTTAGTAATGATTGTTGGAGATAGTGTGATTCATGTTCTCACATGTTTGCTTAAAACCTTGATACATGAGTGGATGTGTTGTTAACTAGGTAGTGTCATAGTTGTTACCTTTTTGTCCTTAGTAAGCATGCGAGTGTTGAAGAGCCTTATCTTAGAATAACACTCATGTCACTTTAATCTCATGGTTGTCTCCAAGTAGATTCCAATGATAAAGAGCTTGAGTTTGTGCATGGTTGTGAGGTCTTGAATGTTGTGTATCCATCCCCTAATCCCTGTATTGACTCAATCTTTCAAATCCCAATCGTTTTATCTCCAACTCTCTTGAGTCTCTGGGTGTTTATCCGTCTTAATATCATGTGATCTATGTTCTCTAGTACTATGTTTTAAATCACCTCCTTGTGGACCTCTAATCTCATGGCTACCTTTGTTTGCTATCCCTCTTATGCATCGTGCTCGCTGCTATACAACCCAACTTTTGCCATGGGAGATTTCTTTTTGGATTGTATGTTCGGTAATGGTGTCTTGGTTAACGATTGATGGTGCCGCGACGAAACCGAGAGCCCCTTGTGGCGGCCGACACATGGTTGTGCTGCTCGGCACGCGCTGGTATCGTTGTTGCTAGCCATGATCCATTATAGAACTACACCCAGGTGTCATCTCATCATGAGTTTGTCCTTAATTATCTATCTAGATTTGATCAGAAGATCCTTACTTCACGTGCAAGTAAGAGAACTTCCTATGAAGTTACAAAGAGGATAACCTTTGAAGAACAGGTCACTGACATAAACATTAACAGACTGCAAGAGATGGTAGACAAGTGACACTATTTAACTATTCCTGCAATGATGATGGTCATTTAATGAGCAACATTGGTCATCCATGCCGAATCAAAGGACACACAACACTTAATGTTGGACAAGTTATCTGTTGAACAAGCATCGATCATCACCATTATGCTTATGATCTAGTTTTCCTAAGTCTTGATCTTTATGTGCATCGTGGTGATACGACTAAAGTCAACCATCTTTATCATGAATCCTTATCTCCTGGCTTTGAAGGTGACAAATGGTTAAGCGTCAACCGCAATTGTTGTGGTTAAGTGTGGAGCTATGGAAATTTTAGTGCCGAGAGCCAATTGATTGGTTGCTAGTAACAAAGCTAATCTTAAGCAAGGAAACGATGGATTGATAGCCATGAAGGATATATTTCATCAACTAGTGAATTAAACTGTGGAGTTGAGAGATGTCTTGTCAGTCAGGAATGCTGCCGTTTTAGCACCAAACAAGTTTAGTATGTATATGTTCTGCCTACACAAATGGTACCTCTTTGAGCTGAATTTTGGTCAGAGGTTAGAAGACTCATGGATCTGTATTTCTACCAAATTTCATGGGGATGTGAGTGATAATTGGTGAAATATGAACCAAAACCCAAAAGGGGTAGAAATCTACAATCTCAGTTTTGATATGGATCATCCTTTGCGTAGAAAGTGGTGTTTGTCTTGGTTCCATGGATTACCTTGTGGGCAATGTCTTGTTGTATAGATAGTGCTTATATGATGAAACAAGATTCTTTGTACCCATTTGTGCCAGTGTGAGCCAGAAACTTTTGGAATGGTGTCAATCAATAGATTTTCAATATCAGAGCTACCGACTGATCCTAAAAAGGAAGCCATAAAGGGAAAAGTAGTTCCACTAGATTGGTTTTGCTATGGAACAAGTCAACCTAACTCTTATGCAACTGCATCATGAAGAAAGGTCATGCTTAACCTACTTGGTGGTAAATTATTTCTTTAGTTGGTTGAACACTTGCAACAGTTGGAGACCTATGGACCCCACTATCATCCTTTGTCAGTAGTGGTTATCCATTCTTACATGCCTTGGTTACCTTCTATGTGTTACCCAAGAAGTTACATCTGATTCAACCCAGATAACTTTTGTTGTTTGGATACAAGAATCCCTTAAAGTAAATGATCATGGAAGGCGTGGAACCAACAAAGTCAGCTATCACATTCACCGTTCTCTTAACCAGGTGGTAAGTACAATGTTGTCATTAGAGAAAGGGAACTGCAAGTGTGGGAAGTTATAATTCGATCATTTTGGTAGAAGACTACTTTTCAAATGTTGTGACTGAGCCTGGAACCTCTATAACGAGCAACCATTAGAAGCTTGTGACTTGGTGCAAGGTTCTTATGGCTTGCATTAGTTTCATTAAAGAGACTGATGATACACGTAGCTCTGCTTATGCTCTGAACCACCCTTCATACTTTGAGAGCAAAGTGCACAAAACAGTGCTTTCCTGGATTCCTCCCAAAGTAACAATGCTTCACTAAAGTCAAACAATAAGGGAGATTCTCCAAATAAAGGTTTACTATGAAGAGCAAGTATCATGAAATGTTTGGACCAAGTTTGCTTCTCTGATGTTCCAAGCAAAGTAGCCCACTGTTATCACTGATGTTGGAAAAATGCGTGACATTGTTTTCTTCCCTTGAAAGTCTTTTGCACCGAATCTCGGGACGAGATTCTTTTAAGGGGGGAAGGCTGTAACACCCCAGGTGTTTGTCACTTGCTAAGTACTAGGTTTGAGCTCAAACATGACAAGTTCAATGGTAATAAAGAGGTCAAAGTCAATCTATGAAAGTAAACCCCAACTTGGGCTTGGTGGATGCAACCTTGGTTGCATATATGCCTTTTTAAAAGGTATGCTTTGATGATGCTAATGGAACCTTTTCCATGTGTCTTATATCCATCCCAATCTATGTTGGTCTCTGGAAAAGTTTGGTGAAGTTTGGAATCAAGAAGTCACATGAAATGATAAGTTATATCCTTGTTGGAATGACTCTATTAAGGAAATGGATTCATGGGTCATCAACCAAACCTTGCAAACTTACTCATATGACTCTAGATGAATTATACAATAAAAGTCATGAAGGGTTCATGTTGAGCTTATGTCAAGAAAATGCTTCAATTGGTCTAAAATCCTATTTGGAGCTTTATCAGGATACTGCATTGACCAAAGTGAAAGTTTGACTTCGGTTGCAGTTATGAGGTTTGACCCTAAATGAAAGTTGTGGTTTTGCTTCTGTAGAAGAAACTTTATTCAAAGGTCAAGAACCAAATCAGCCTGCAAACAGTTCAAAAAGAGGCTCGAAGTTCGAATCAGCTGCTGTTTTTCAGCCCTGAGAAATAGTTCTAAGTCCGTAGAAGGACAGCAGTGAGTTAGCTCCTTCGTGACGTTTTATTATGCAAATTCATATGGTAACTCAATTAGATTCCTTAATATGAGTTGGACTACTCTTCTTGATGAAAGCAATGGATCAAGTATCATCAAATTTGGAGTTCATTTGGATGTTCAAAAATAGCTCCCAAAACAGCAAAAGATTAATTTATCGCTAAACGGACGTCGACCCGTTGGCATGCCGCGTTCTCGTGTTTTTGTTAAGCAACTCAAGTTGGTCCAAAAGTAAAAGTTGTGGATAATTGTTTGGAGAAGGTTATGTAAAAAGTTGCATCAAGTTTGACATGGTTTGGACCATCAATTCTTGGTTTTGCTAATCACCGTCAATACGTTGACACTCGTGAATTGGCATTAAGTTATCTCTTAATCTGTTAGTCTAATGATCTTGGTCACTTAATCAAAGTTGGAGAGCAGGCCGAGGTGAGCAAACTTCGTTTTTGGCCCAAGGTCCAATTCAGCCCGGAAAAGGCCCAAAATCGCCTCCCACGCCGGCCACTTCGCTGCGCGCCACGTGCTCGGCGAAATGTGTCAAAGGGAAACGCGTGTCCTGGGCGTGTCCACCATGCACAGCGCCCCCACCTCCATTTGATGAACCCCTGCTGCCCTCTTGCGGTCTGTGAAGCCAGAGAGCGCTCCCCACCCTTCTGTTGTGGACGCCCAGCTCCCTCATCCGCTCCCTTGCCTCTCTCCTCGCTCTGGTGCCGCTGTCCGCCATGGACAGCAAGCGGAGCTTCATGGCCTCCATGGCCAGGCCGTCCGCGAGTGGCTCGGGCCAAGCTGCGTGGTGTGGAGGATGCGGGCAAGCCTCCTGGTGCTTTCCCACTCCTCCATCGTCGCCGACGAGGCGTCAGCCGGCCGGAGCAGAAACCTCCGGCGAGGTCCTCTGTTTTTGGCGGCCAGGGACCTCGTGTTGAAATATGAAACAACTCAGGGTTCCAGATGCGAAGCCAAGACTCATATGAATAGTGTTTGTGGTCTGTTGCGTGATTCGTGGAAAGTCCAGGGTCCCCGGTGAAAGATCTGTTTTCCTTTTTCCTTTGTTTTTACAGATTTCATGGATGAACTTTGTAAATGCATAGAAATTCGTAGAAAAGTCGTAAAATAGCAAATGTGGACTTTTTGGAATCCTTGTGAAATTCTCTATGCAGTAGATCTATAATATGGCATGGTTTAGTTTGAAGGTTTAGTCCTAAAAATAGATTTATGCAGTTAGGTTTTAACTGCTTGTTATATTTGTCTTTTTCATAACTGCTGTGTTGTTGCCCAAATAAATGTGAAAATATTGTGACATGTTTTTCATACGGTATTTGATGACTGGTAAAAGTTTCATGAATTTAGGAACAATATATTAAGAGTTACAAAAATAACAAGTACCCTGTGTTCCTTTGCTCCTATTCTGAGTGGATCTGCATGTTTGTATTGTTTGGCTCAGTTCAGTTGTGAATCATGCCTTAATGAAAATATATAAGTTTTAGCACTTTTCATGAGCTTTCCAAAAAGATAAATAGCACAATTTTTGGTTGAGCACATGTTGAGTTATAGTGGTTTAAAGTACTGTTCCAGTTTCTGTCTAAACCCAGACAGAATTGCATTGTTTGTAATGTAAGACCTTGTTAGTGGTATATTTAGCTCTAGATGTTTATAACAAAGTTGTTCACAATTTCGTAAGCTTTCTAGAAAGTACACAATCATAAATTATGGACATATGAACTTCAAGTTATAGCTGTTTAATGTAGCATGGCAGATTCTGTCTATGTTTTAGACAGAGATGTCTTTATGGGATTAATTGACCTTGATAACTGTGGAATCATATTTAGATGATAATAAGAAAGTTGTAGGCAACTTTATAATCTTTCCACAAATATAAGAATTATGTTTGCTGGAGGTCTACAACTCCAGTTATGCTGCTTTGAATTGTCTATCAGTTTTCTGTTTGTAAATGTACCTCTATTGTTTGGACAGCATGAGCAGTTTTATTTATGCAACTAATTCCATGATATAAATGATGTTTGCTGTGAAACTTGTATATAGAAAAGATGTAGATAATTTACTAGTATATATTGTGTTAAAGTTTCATATCATTTGGCTAAGTGGTTTATGAGTTACAGTAGTATGAAGTTCATCCTTTGAAATGCTTGTTCTCTGGAAATTCCGGGACCAGATTCTATGGTTATGCATGTTTGACTTGGTTAACTTGTTAATCATACTGAGATGATTAAATATGAATTGTAGATAATTTTATATTCTTTCCAGAATGTCCTATTGCATAGTTTTTGGAGTTGTGTAACTCCAGTTGTGATTTAATTACTGAGTTGTTGCATGTATGTCCAGAATTGCTAAAATACATGAATGCTTGATTGCTTTACTTTGTGTGATCTAAGTATGATTCATGTCTTTAATGGTGATTTAAGTAATACACTTGTAAACTTGTTAAACTTGTGTCATGATTGATTTGTTTGCTCTATATAATTGGTTGTGTGATGTTAGCTAAATAACTTTAGATGCTTGTGTCTTGCATACTTTTATGTGATGCATGTTGTGTTATTATTCTTTATATTCATGCACTTGCATCTTGCATCTCATCTAGGTACGCTAGATGACTCACGTGAAGGTCTTGGTGTGGGAACAAACCCGAAGACGGTGTTGGGCGGACCCATCCTGAAGGTGGAAAGACTAAACAAGTGTTGTGACCTAAGATGTCACCAAGATGGAGCCACTAACTGAACTGACTCAGTGTTGATCCCAGGCAAGCCCCGGAGCATTATAAGTCTCCCACTACTTTTGAATGCAGTTGAGAATATATGTTATATATGTATTGTTGCATTAAGTATAGGAGTTGGGTGAAACCCTTGCTGCATATAACACTCCTTGTCCAGCAAATATACCTATAACCCTATGTAGATTCAGGATCGAATCTAAATGCTTAGCTATGCTTAGACCGGTAGAAGCCAGGTGATGTCCCGTCACCTGAGCGAGATAGGTGGACACCTGAAAAGATTGGCTATATATGCTATCATGGAAATAACCAAGTGATGAGGATGAATAATT
>NC_012870.2:50746281-50809892 GCF_000003195.3 Sorghum bicolor | reverse complement strand
CGATGATAGAGAAGCACCACGGCATGGAGTTCTTGGGTGCCTACCTATCCCCGCCTGTGTCGATTAAGGACCGATCGTTGACGGCTCTCTTGTCATGTTGAACGCATGCCCCACACTTAGCTGGAAGAATAAGTCGTTCCGACCGCGAAGCCTGAACACTATCCAGGCCGGGAATCGAGCCGCCATGCGCTGTATTGGTGATGGTTGAGGAGAACGAGAGGGCGCGGCGCGCAACCTTGGTATACCTTGGATACCTCGGTCGCCGGAACGGTCCTCGGGTACTGGCGGTGCCTGCCGAACCCACGAATTGGTCCTGGATAGTGTAATACGGTGACCTGTAGCTCACTTGATCAGTGAGTGTGGTTTGTGTGGGGAATAACTCGCCAGCTGGTCAGAAATCGATTCGAATCGCCATCGCTCCTGGATAGTGAGCACTTGACTTGAGCCCCGTCCTCGTAGTAATGTTTATGGAACACTTGGATGGTTATGGTATGATGATGATGTGGGAAATGCCACATCAAATATGGGTACTATTGTTGTATCTTAATCAAGTGATTGCTTTAGTACAGGTGCTAATCTAGATGATAGGTTAATGATTATTAACTTGAGCTAAATACCTGAAAGGATTACTTAGTTGCAACTTAAGCTTTTTATGCAAAAAGTGTTGTCAAGCTAGCTCCACCAATAAAGCCTTGCATACTCCTTGGTGTCATATTATTTCTGGTTTATGACGGGTAAGTCTAGCTGAGTACCTTCTCGTACTCAGGGTTTATTCCCACTTGTTGCAGGTTGTGATGTATCATGGCTACTGCAAGAGTTGGATGACTCCTATCATAGTGGAGGAGTAAGATCATGGGCATGATCCTTCTTAGTTACCTCATCTATGTTGCTTTTGTTGGAGTTGACCTGGATACTGGCATGTATTTGAAATAAGGGCAATATTAGTTTCAAATTACTTTGCTTCCGCTACTTTTCAACTCAAGTTGTAATAACTATCTTGAACTCTGATGTATATCAAACTACTTGTGAAATGGATGTAACATGTGACTTGTTATGTTGAATCACTACGATCTTGGCTTGTAAGATGGTTGGTTTGAAATCCCT
Organism: Sorghum bicolor; assembly: GCF_000003195.3. Lineage (NCBI taxonomy): Eukaryota > Viridiplantae > Streptophyta > Magnoliopsida > Poales > Poaceae > Sorghum > Sorghum bicolor. Next base: position 50,808,788 of record NC_012870.2, on the reverse strand, counting down.
CGTGATTTCACGGACTACCGGGTTTATGAGAGTTCGATTACGTTAAAGCAACTGCTTTAGCGGGAGTTTTTCGTAGTTGATCTCTTGTAAATTGGGCGGTTCTGTTACAGAATCCACCGCTGGACTCCTATGCACAAGAACCACATGGAGCTGTTCCGTAATAAGGTCAGTAAGCCCACATCATTTACACGCCATCCTATCTACAAGTATGGTTACCGTATTATTTCCATTTTAATAAGGTGAACCAACAAACGATTGTGCGGGTCAACAATGTATAATTTAATGATTTTAATTCAACACTAGGCGTCGTCTCAGAATGTGCAGCTATTCTCTAAATACCAGTAATGACCATACAAACAAGCAAGCATATGCAGTCCAATTTGACATTCTGTACTAAAAATGAAATATTTTCTTTCTTGTTGGAACTTAAAATTAAAGGTGAGAACTTCTAAGTGGTTTTATGTTGAATATTGCTAATTCTTGCTGTCGTAAATGAAACTTATTGACATCACAAATTCACAAATACAATTTTAGAGTCCGAACATGAGAGAATGAAACAAGCTATGGTCTCTTGTGCATGAAAACTGCGCTAGATAATTCTTGAAAGCATGACATGGAAAAAGATAATTGGATGTCAAATAGATGAATACATGCACTAGAAACCATAGCTTGCCTTGCCGAATTGATTGCATGCTTGCATGCAGCTCCTTTTTTTTTTGCTTCCGCACACCCTGTCATTATATTCACCTAGCAAATAGTTGATCTTTTTTAGTGTTTTATCTTTTCATACCTCACTAATTTATGGCTATGCTAAAAGCTTCAGACCTAAGGATCACATGTAAGGGTGTAGAACAGTAGAATAATATATCTGTTATTTAACTTTTGTTGCAAGTTCCTTTCATCTATAAATCATGAAAATTTTCAGTATCCTATTCTTGTTAGTAGAGTGTAGAAGTTGCAGCCTTAGATGAGTATTTCTGTGAGAGGTAAAAACAGAATTGTGTTTTCAATGTAGCATTTTTGTAGGCTGCATGAGCTGTCCATAGTTGTTAAAATTTATACACTATACTTGTTGTTGTGATATGATGTAGTACTTGCTATTGTAATAAAATTTATACACTATATTCCTAGTCACAACATTTTTGGAGGTGAGCAAGGTGCTGAAGAAGGCGTAGGCCACAGGGAAGAAGGTGGAGCTGTGGCCATGCTTAGTCAATTCATTGACTTTGCAACATCCATGTTTCTTTTGTTTTTTTACATGGCCTTTCAATATACAGGTATTTTTCAGTGTTATAAGTAATTCCAATTAGACCGACTAAACTGCAACTAGAGATGTCAAACTAAGGATTATTTCTTGTTGTTTCTCAGGATGCCCTTTTACATTAGATTTATTTAAATGTAGCAGTTGATGCTTGTTGGGGACCATGGGATAAATGACTACAGCATATGGTCAAATCTTGATTAGATTTCTGCATAGGTGTTTACCAAAGTATGAAGGTCAAATTCACTGATGCTTGTTAGCTGTTTTGATTTTTATCAGCTAACTTCAAATCACAAACCATTCAAATTTACATATTGTTGCTAAACTGGAGAATGCAATGATTTGGATCACATAGTTCTGCATTTGCTTGTAGTCTAATTTAAGCTTCATATTCAAATCAGCACACTGAAATTTTGCCTGAAAAAGATAATATTTAACTCGCTACTAGATAGAAGAAGATTTACATTCAGAAAGGCACACAGAAAAACATAATAGTACAATTAAATCATGATCCATTACCAGTGTTACATCATGCTCAATGAATCAGGTTTTGGTAATAGTACAACATAGTTCAAACTTAAATTTTTATGAGATTATTTTGGTCCCATTGCATGACCCTAGTGGCTAAAATTATGCTAATTCTTTTTTTTTTGGCATAGTCACTTATTGTAGAATGATGAGAAGTCACTCACAGTTACAGACCGAGTTGCTGAATTTTAGTTTTGCATGGCTAACAGGTGGTGTTGGCTGATCTTTGCCTTATGCTTTTGCTTGTGACTTGTGATATAAATTTGTTACAATCTTGCTGTGATGACCTGACATGTGAGTGTGGCTGAGTGTCAGAAACTAAGAACTCAATTGAGAACTTTACACCTTGACATCAATAGAAACTGACAACTCAACTGAGTCTAGCAATCCTGCTCCATCCTCCTCTACAGAAATCAATATGTGCTTTGTTCTCCAAAAGTAAATAATGTGTGCTCTTGTAAATAACAGAGTTAAATGTTTCAGATTGCTTTGTCTGCTAGTGCCAGACTGCTAGATGATGCATTTGTTAAATCACTTTATTCATGTTAGGTGTGTGTCGGTGTATTATTGTATTAGGCACTTAGGCTGTTAGCTCTAGTACTTAGATTATTAATTCTGAAAGTCTGAAATATGAATATAGCAAGTACACAGTTATATGCTTCTTGTCACCTATTTTTCATGTCCCCATTTAGAATTGGAGAGATTGATGGATAGTAAAAGTATGTGGTTGCAACTGCATATTTAATTTTATACTGACTTACTGAGTACTAAGAACTGAGGTCTGACATAACTTTAGGCCTTGTTTAGTTCGCAAAAATTTTTAAGATTCCCTGTCACATCGAATCTTTGGTTGCATGCATGGAGCATTAAATATAAACGAAAATAAAAACTAACTGCACAGTTTACCTGTAATTTGTGAGATGAATCTTTTGAGCCTAGTTACTCCGTGATTGGATAATGTTTGTCAAATTAAAACGAAATGCTACAGTAGCCAAAAACAAAAAATTTTGCGAACTAAACAAGGCCTTAGTTTGTTATTTAGCAAAATAAAAATGGATCATCATTATTGGACAATGGATCTAGTCATCTAGTGGCTATGTATAACAGGTGTGGTTTGGTGGCAGCCTAATATGAATCTTTGTGGCCTAATCGGGTTTTGTTCAGACCATGTAGGACGATAATTTCTACTGAAAGCTAATTTTATTTTTTTTTTATTTATTTTGATATTTTTGTTGTAGGTATTGTTATTGGAGCGGCTTCTGCTTCTAGACCCTCTTCCTGCCTTTGCCAGGTGACCAGCTGCAGGCAAGAGTTCCACAACCGGTGTGTCCTTGAGTGGTGAGGGCTTGATCTGCAATTGCTTCTTGTTGTTCTTTAGGTTTGTTTTTCATCTTGGTGTTGCTAGGATCAGTCAAAGTGGGTATTCTGTTGCTGTGTAGCTTCATTGGTAATCTCAATCAGTGCAGAATGTGCTGCTAATCTGAATCTCTACCCCCCACACACACTGAATATAATTTGGATGAGTCACAAGCTCTGCTCTGAATTAACATTTGGTTGTTAGTAGCCATAGATTCATCTCTGAGTTATACGCCGATCTGTGATCCTTCCAAAACCATAGCATCACCTAAAATGATCCTTTTCATCTAGCAATGTTCTGTCTTTGTACTCCTTGTCATGTTGCACTTAAAAATTAAAAATCACAATATCAGTAAATGTATGGTGTCAATAGATTTTATACGTGCTCGTCTTTTGATATCATTTATCAGTTTATGTACATGTGGTATTTGTATCTATAATTTAAGGTTTAAATTTCACAATTCATTTCAGTACACATGATCTAGTTTTCTTGTGTTGCTTTTGCTTCTTCCCCTCCAATAAAGTCATTCTCAGTCAATGGGTTCATTCTCCCCTTCTCCAAAGATAAGTCATGGATAATTTTACTATGATTGACTTTGCAAATTTGCAAACCTATTAGTCTTTAATTTATGATTTCAAATTGCTTACTTCACTGAGTCCATTTGTTACTGCCAAAATATTATATTGCAATTTTAGTTTTTTTGTGAGGATATTGACAATTTTTTGTTTAACTAATGCATATACCAATGTCAACGATACTTTTTAGGAGGAAGCTGGAGGTTAAGTGGAGCACACGAGTGATATGATGGTCAACATCGAGCCAACCTTCTTTGCACTGCTAGACATGGCTTATTAGATTTTGATATGAAGTGTGTTTGATACCTTATGTGTGAGTTGTGTGTGTGTCTAAGCCAAATATGAGATGATTTGTACATAGCATATTTTGCATTAATGTTTGTCTAAATGCTTTATTGACTATATATTATTGTTCTAAAAGTTTATGTATATTTTTTTCATGGTTGCAATATGGAATATCGGCATAAACATTTGGTATTACAATATATGCTATAGCAACAAACAAACAGTGTACCAATGAAATAGTGGGTGCAGCAATAGTCTCCAAACTCTAGCAACACAATACTAAGCGTGGCAAAAGAGGGTCCAAGTATCGCAAGCAAATATTAATTGTGGCAATAGAGAGAATCTCTAGCAACCAAATATTTATCATGGCAACAAAGGGTTCCACCTATAGCAACCATAGTGATAATGTGGCAATAGAGAGGTCACCTGTAGCAACCAAATATTTGTCATGGCAATAGGAGGGTTCTACCTATAGCAACCACATAGATAGTGTGGTAATAGATGGTCCAGCTATTGCAATGCTATTGATGCGTAGAAATAAGTACTATTGCAACACCCCCTGTAGTTGCTAGTGCACCTATTGCTACTCTTCAGGTATGTGGCAACAAGTATCTCTAGCAATGGCAGGTATGTTGCAATAGTTATGCTTGCAACACCCAGCGTGGTTGCTTATACTATGGGTTGCAACACTATATAGTGTTGCAACAACACTCCCTAGTATTGCAATAGGGGAAAAACTATTGCAACACCAAAATTAGTCGTGGTGCAAACTTTAGACCACAGTTACTATGGCAACGCCTACCAACGATTTTTTTGTGTTGCAATTTTATGTATTGCAACCATTCTTGGCATATTACAACACTTTTAGGCCGTTGCATCAGGGGTGAAACCTTGTAGTGTCTGGTAGCACTGTAAATAAGAATGTCATCTAGAAAGACCAAGACGAACTTCCTGAGAAATGGTTGCAACAGTTGGTTCATAATACACTGGAAAGTAGCTGGGGCATTTGTAAGGCCAAAGGGCATGACTCTGAATTGATAGTGGCCTTGGTGAGTTTTAAATGCAGTTTTGTATTCATCTGCGGGTAGCATTCTGATCTGATGATATCCAGATCTCATATCCAATTTAGTGAAGAATTTTGAACCAGCCAATTCATCCAATATTTCCTCCACAATCGGCATAGGAAATCTGTTCTTCACTGTTAGGTCATTGAGCTTGCGATAATCAACACAAAAGCGCCAACTGCCATCCTTCTTTTTAACCAACAACACTGGGGAGGCAAATGGACTATGACTGTGAGTGATAAGGCCTGCTTCCAAGAGTTTCTTGACCTGGTTCTCAATCTCGGTCTTATGTTGAGGAGAATAGTGATAGGGTCTTGCATTCACTGGAAGAGAACCAGGAAACAGGGGAACAGCATGGTCATAAGCTCTATGGGGTGGAAGGTTTTTGGGATCTTGGAAAATATCAGCATACTGGAGGAGAAGGTCCTTAACATCCTCTGGTGGCTCAGTAGCATCTTTAGAGTGTTGGAAATCCAGGGCAGGTTGGTCCACGACCACATAGGCCCAAATATCATTACCCTGAATGGATTTGAACATTTGCTTGGCAGAAATGCTATTAAGGGACAGTGGTGGGGAATGAATACCCTGCAAGGTAATACACTGTCCATTGAGGTGAAACTGCAGTGTTTTAGCCACCCAATCACAGTGCATGGGACTGAATTGTTGCAGCCAGTCAAATCCCAATATTGCATCATAAGGTAAACTGTCCAGCACAATCATATCATTGGTGAAAGTGTGACCCTGGATATACCACTGGAGGTTGGGAACTTTGTGAGTTGTGGTCATGCAGTTGCCATCAGCCAACTTAATTTTCTGCTGGGTCATAGGCTCTGTAGGAAGGCTGGTCTGATTGACAAAGTGGGCACTCACAAAACTGTGGCTGCTACCTGTATCCACCAAGATCAACATTGTCTTGTTTTTTACCATGGCTTTCAGTTGAATAGAGTTGGTGCCCTCAGTTCCAGCCAAAGCGTTGAGAGACAGCTGGCCAAAAGTTTCTGTTAATATTTCGTCCACCGCCATTTCATTCAGAAGGTCCACACTTAATTCCCTGTCCAGATCATTGACTACCAAAGCATTGAGGTGGGGTTTGTTGCGTTTGGTACAGACTTCAGCATGACCTGGTTCATACTTTTCGCCACACTGGTAACACAGATTATTAGCCTTTCTATAGTCCCTCAGCTGTTTGTCTCGCCAAAGATTGCCATAAATAGTATTGGGCTTAGGCTCAGGTTTGTTCTGCTGCTGAACTTTAGTATTTGGCGGCTTGTGCTGGTACTTGGCTTTGCTTCTATCAATCACCCTTTGTTGAATTTTGGCAATGACTAGAGCCTTTTCCACTGTTGTGGGTACTTGTGGTTCCACCACAGCCCTGATGTCCTCCCTGAGTCCTCTTACATACTGTGTTGCAAAGAACAGCTCATTGTATTGGGAGTCATGCATGGTGACATCAAACTGGAGAGATTTGAACTGTGTAGTGTACTCTTCTACAGTAGTTGTCTGTTTAAGATCCAACAATTCATTGAGGGCAGATCTGTGATCATCGAGACCAAATGTATCTTGAATATCAGTAGAGAATTGTTGCCAGGTAACATGAGTGTGGTGAACCTTATATGTCTGCCACCATTTCGCAGCATTGTCCTGCAGATGCATAGCCGCAGCTTGAACCCAGAGATTCTCATTCACCTGATAAATTTGGAAGTAATTGAGGCACTTGTCCAACCAAATCTTTGGCTGGGTGCCATCTGTTGTGGGAAACAACATCTTAGGCAACACATGATGAGGAAGACTGTCAGCCCTCATTGATTGTTTGTGGTGCCTGAAATTGGGATGAGGACCAGATTTAGCAGGGGCTTTTCCTTTGGCAGCAAACACATTTTCGAACATCATCTGCTCATCTTCAGCAAGCACAGACCCTTCGCTGACTGAACTAGTGTCATGTTCAAACTGGCGAACCGTCAGCTGGGCAACAGCTTGGCCATTGGCCCGGACTTGCTGAGCAATGAAGCGTTGTTCCGCTGTACACTGATCGACCTTCCGGATAGTGTCAGTCAACTGTTGCTTCACCTCTTGCTGAGTAAGACCCATATCATTTAACCGCTGAGACAGGAGATCCAGGTGATCCATTAGGTCTCCCCAACGCTTGTTGTCATCTTCCACACTGCTAGCCATATGTTCCAGCAGTATCCTTGTCTGAGCCGAAGGCTGAACTGGTTTGGATGGCGCCGTTGTGCCAAACTTTGAGTTACAGCAAAACGACTGGTGTTGCAGCAACAGGTTCAGCTGAGCCTCCCCTTCCGCGTGCTACAACAATCCCCAACTCCTGGAACTGAGGCTCGATCGAGGAATTTTACCACGGAAACAATGCTCCGGAACCCAAATCGAAGGACAGTTCCTCGCCAAACGCCACCACTCAACAATCGAAACTAGCTTACGGAATTTTACACAGAAACAAATGCTCTGCAACCCTGGGCTAGGAATCGATGCGAGCCAGAGAAAGAGTCAAATCGTGAGCGAGAAGGTGTAGCTCACAGTGGTTCACGCCGCCGAACCCGTCGAGTTGATGCCGAACCCCAGACGATGATGGCGAAGTCGAAGCTGGAGACGTGGCTGTCGTGCCCCGCGTCCAGATCCCGTCGCGCCGCCTCCGTACGCCCGTGCTCGCAGGATTCGCGAGCTACCCCGTCACGCCGCCGCCGTGCGCCTTTGTGGCTGGTGGATCGACACGATCGAGCAGGTAATTGGTGGTCCGAACCCGTATGCCCTCGATCTGCAACGAGCGGTGTTGTCTGGCGCCGCTGCGAAGCGAATCCGAGGTCGAGTTGGGAGGGATAGGGTGGGTGCCGAGGAACTACTGTCTTTGATACCACTTGTAACACCCGTGGCCGCCGGCGATCGCCGGAGACGTGAGAGACAAGGAGGATATCGCGGACGAGGAAGGAACAGATGTCGGCTCTGTCTTCCGTTTACTCAATAGCAAAATATTTCTTAATTGTCTTACAAGCCAAAGCTGGAAATATAAAGGCCTAAGGCCGACTGGTCCCTGGGACCCAATGTCATAGTCTATTACAATACCAAATGCATAAGCCTAGCCATCACTAGTCTTGTTCATGGGCCGCCATGGGCCGTGACACTTCTCTAGATTATTCTGATTCCTGTTTGTATCTCGATCCTCTTGCTTGCTTCGATACCCCTGAACTCTAATTCCTCTCATATTGTATCAGATTACTGGTTATTATCATAGTTGTGAGAAGGGTGTGCTAACAACGTCGTACCAACCGTCCTCAAGGGCATCACGAAAGAAAAACCACTCGGTGCAAGCAGCTTTGCAAAAATAATACCTAGCTGCAAGACTTGGGACATCCATGGACAATCACGGTGCAATTGATAAAAGAACATGTGGCCCTCTGTTTAGAACTTTAGGAGGTACAACTCACGGCTGGAGTCAACGACAAAATCACGTGCAATTGGATGGTAGAGATGGTCTTTTCACTACAGCTTCTGCATACAAGGCTTTTTTGTTTCACCGCGAGTCACTTTTAAAACACTGTTTTGGAAGTCCTGGAGACTGCCAAAGTGCAAACTTTTTGCATGGCTTATGCCGTGTTTAGTTTGGGAAGGAAAAAATTCGTGACACTGTAGCAATTTCGTTTGTTCGTGGTAATTATTGTCCAACCATGGACTAACTATGCTTAAAGATTCGTCTCATAAATTCCGACCAAACTGTGTAATTAGTTTTTATTTTCATCTATATTTAATACACCATGCATGCGTCTAAAGATTCGATGTGACGGAGAATTTTCAAAAGTTTTAGGTTTTTGGGTAGAACTAAACAAAGCCTATAGGGTTTGGACATCTGACAGACTTGCACAACAGGGATGGACACATACCCTATCTTGCCATTGTGTCACTACACCATGGTAACAGCTCACCGCCTCCTGGTGGCTTGCAGGTACTTAAGACGCATTTGGTTGATGGTTGTGGAATGGAGCACTTGGCCGCAACTGCAAGTGCGCCAAAACGCTTGGTCTCCCTCCGACACTGTGCTTGAATGGTGCACATCGCTGGTGAAAACCTCTAGGATCTCTAAGGCTAGTTTCAATGCATGTTTCATTAGAGTGTCATGCATATTAAATAGTGTACCACATAAGTAAAATTGCTGACTTGACAGGGTCATTAAATGAAGGAGTTTCATCAGATGAGAGAGGAGTTTCATCTCCATAAAACTTATGTCGCTCGGTTACCTAGTTTATAGTCTTGGTAACTATATCATGAAACTATATATTGAGACTGGCCTAAGAAAGAAATTCGTTCTTTAATTATGCTTTTTGTGCCAAAACGCTTCCTTGTTGTGCGGCATAAGGAAGCTTCCACCACTTCACTTCTAAACGAGATCAAGGGAGAGGCAGAAGCTTGGTTAATGGCGGTGTGAGGTCCTTAGTAGAGTAGTTTTTCACCCTTCTTTTGGCCTGACTGTTTTTTTATCTTTTCAGATTATCAAACCATGTAACTCCTCTTCTTTATAAATAATTGAATAGAAATTGGCACTGTCCCATGCCTTCTGTTCAAACAAGCAAGTACTTCAAACAGCATAAAAAAGGAAACCTCAACAGGTGACAGACGGTGCGGTTGAAAGTTCTCTTATTTACTTGACTTCTTGAAACATTTACCCCAAACATTTTGGAAGCTGAATGTGACGCCTAATGAAGAAGCACAGGCTGGGGCCAAGCATGCTTTGTTGTCAGGGAATGACAGGTGGACCCAAAGGACACGGCGTGGTAACCATCTGTCGGATACAGGGTCGAGCGGTTGCCGTTCTGGCGACAGGTGTGCTTGCCGACCTGCTTATAAGCAGAACTGGGGAAGAAGGGAGGACAGGTTTTGATAACGGAATACTCCATAGAACTTAGAAATAGCAGTAGTAGTTCCAAGTGGCTTGACCGCTCTTGTATACAAACCTGTTATCAATTGCAATAAAGCTTAGATTTCCCTCCAAATTCCCAGAATCCTCCGTTAGGATCATTACATTTGGTATCAGGAGCCTCTGCGGGGAGCGAATTTTTTTTCCCGATCTTCGTCGATCTGGCGCCGAAGAGGAAGCCGACTCAGTTTCAGTTGGAGATGGCGACTTCCATTGATGACCTGAAGAAAACGATGGAGACGATGGCGACACAGCTCGCTGGAGTTAAGGACTTGGCGAGCCAGTTGGACGGGTTTCAGCAGATGATGACGACGACTCTGGACAAGCTGAACGACCTCGAGGCTTGGAAGTCGGTCGCCGAGACATCGATGGGCACTATGATGCAGAAGACGAGGGATGCAGCAGCGAGGTTGCAGCAGTTGGAGACACGTCCTCCTCCGCCACCGCCGCCGCCACCGCCACCGCCATCGCTGGTATTTCCGCCGCCGCCTCTGCACATGCCGCATCGACGGGAGACGGTGAAAGCCCTAGTTTGGTTTTGGATAATTGATGAAACCCTAGTACTAACCTCTATACTAAGTGTGTGTAGACTTAATGAGGTTGGTACATGTCAAGTGATGGAGCAAGTGATGATCATGGTGATGATGGTGATGACCACAAGATGATCAAGTGCTCAACTTGGAAAAGAAGAAAGAGAAAAACAAAACCCTATGGAGATCAAGGCAAAGGTATTGCTTAGGGTTTTGGTTTTGGTGGTCAAGACACTATAGAGGGTGTGATCACATTTAGGATAGATAGCCGTACTATAAAGAGGGGAATTCTTTGGCTAAGCGGTTATCAAGTGCCACAAGGTGTCATTGTTCATGTGCATGCATTTAGAATCTAGTGAGCTAACTTAACTCCTTCAAAGAAAATGATTGTGAAAATGCTAACACACGTGCACATGTTGGTTTACACGTTGTGGTGTTGGCACACTTTGAGAAGGAGGTGGAGTTTGAAGGGTAGAGAGAGGATGGGTTCCTCTCTCCCTAAGCAAGCTCGGCGGGATTCGGTGCTTTTCGAGAAAATGAAGTGCATATTTTCTATTGCGCCGGTGGAAAATTTGGAGAAGTCGCGGGAGTGTTTCTCGCTGAGAAAACACTCACCGGACGCTGGCTTCTGGAGCACCGGACGCTGCGTCTGAGCGTCCGGTGCAGACAGTGCCTGGCCCAGCTAGGGTAAGGCACCGGACGACAGGCACCGGACGCAGGCCTGTGCGTCCGGTGGTCCGTGTCCGGTGTGAGGTCCGTTTTGCAAAGCTCTCTGAGTTTAAGTCCGGTGAGCACCGGACGCAGGTGTTGTGCGTCCGGTGGCTCGCGTCCGGTGACCCTGCGAGTTTGCGGAGCTCTCTGCGCACAGGTCCGGTGTACACCGGACGCGTCTGGTGCTCTGCATGTTACCGTTAGACTCTGTCACGTGGTTGACGTTGTAGCACCGGACGCAGGTGTTGAGCGTCCGGTGCCCCTTTAAGAGCGTCCGGTGATCCCGAGTTAGACCCAGTGAGAGAGCCAACGGCTCTATTTGTTTGAGGGGTCTATAAATAGTTGTTGGCCGGCTTAGGGCTTACTCTCTTGGCATTCTTGACTACTAGACATCCTTGTGAGCCTAAGCAAACACCTCCCACTCATCTCTTTCATAGATTAAACATCTTTGTGAGATTGGGAGTGATTCCAAGTGCATTTGCTTGAGTGATTGCATCTAGTGGCACTTGGGGATCGTTCTAGCTGCGGTTTTCTTGTTACTCTTGGTGGTTGCCGCCACCTAGACGGCTTGGAGCAGCGGAGGAGCATTGGCACGAGTTGGTGATTGTTCGTGGCCATCTCCCGGTGATTGTGAGGGGTCTTGTACCTTCCCCGGCGGAGAGCCGAAAGGTAACTCTAGTGGATTGCTCGTGTCATTGAGTTACCTCACTTGTGGGTAGGTTCTTGTGGTGTCCTAGTGAGGACGAGGTTCGTGCTACACCTCTTAGCCACCAAACCACCAAGTGTTGGTCGACACAACGGGGACGTAGCGTGCCGGCAAGCACGTGAACCTCGGGAGAAAATCGTGTGTCTCCATTGTGATTGTGCTTTGGATTTCTCCCGGTGATTGGACTTCATATTATTGATTGGTTCATGCCCTCTACGCCGTGGTATAAAGTTCAAACCATCTCTCTTACTTTCTTGCAAACTAGAGTAGCTTACTTACTTGTATAAAAACTTTAGGTAGCTCTCTAGTGCAAGTAGTGACATAGCTCTTGTGTGCCTAGAGATTTTATCAACTAGAATTGTTGGATAGGTGGCTTGCAAACACCCCTTTAGAGCTAGAGCAAAAAGCTTCGCTTTGTTATTTACTAACCTCTTGCTCTAGTGATTTTGTAGAATTTTTAAATAGGCTATTCACCCCCCCTCTAGCCATATTAGGACCTTTCAGACGGCACCGCATCAACCGCACCCGGGGGTCCTGCATCACGTGAGCGTACCCGCCCATATGGGGGTTGCTGCTCAGCCGGGCGCGGGAACTCTACCGAGCGCTGCACATCACCATGAGACGGCCCAGGCGGCGTTCGATCGGAACGTTTTGCCTACGTTGTCGGCGTCGAGCGCTCAATCGCCCCATGGGCACGGCGCGCACGGTGAGGGAATCCACGGATTACCCTCACCGCACCTTCCTCAGGGTATGGTTCCTCCTCGAACAACTCTTGAATTGCAGTTTCCTGATCCAGATTGTTCGACTTTGCCTCATTCTTCACATGGTCCCAAAATGGAATTTCCCAAATTCGATGGGACCAACCCTAGATTGTGGCGTGATCAGTGTGTGTTGTTTTTTGAGGTATATGGGACTCCCCCGACGATGAAGACTCGATTTGCCATCCTCAACTTCAAAGGGGCTGCAGCGACGTGGTTACAGATGATTGAGTGGCATGGCCGTATCACGGATTGGACAAAGCTCTATGAATTGGTTTTCTTGAAATATGACAAGGATCAGTACCAGCAACAGTTGCGTCAGTTAGAGATGTTGAAGCAGACAACATCAGTTGCAGAGTACCATTCAGAGTTTGAGAAGCTTGCTCATGGCATTCTGTTGTATAACCCTGCTTATGATGATGTGTACTTCGTCACGCGGTTTCTCACTGGTCTCAAAGAAGAAATTAGAGCACCCATTGCTTTGCATCGACCGCGTGATATTGATACAGCCATTTCCTTGGCTCTGTTACAAGAAGAAGAGCTAAATTTGGCAAAGCATAGGTCCTTTGGCCGTACAAGCACAAAAGGGATTGAGCGAAGTCCACCTGATAGAGCTGGGGTGTCAGGAACAGACAAAAGAGTGCAGAAAACAAAAGTAGAGGATAAGCTGGCCTCTCTCAAGCAATTTAGGAGAAAGAATGGCCTGTGTTTCAAATGTGGTGGTAAGTGGAGCACCACACACACTTGTCCTGACCACATTCCCTTGCATGTCTTAGAGGAATTGTGGGATGCTTTGGATCTAACTACAGCAGATGATTCAGTGGACATTCAGTCTGATGAGCTTGCTACAGATGATCCTATATGTGCCTTACAAATGCTTGAGTCAGAAACAGTTAGACGCAAGCAAACATTAAAACTGATGGCAAGGATTGGGAAACATCAAGTACTGGTTATTGTTGACTCAGGGAGTGTTGGTACTTTTGTAAGTGATAAGCTAGTTCAGACTCTGGGTCTCCACACAGAACCTTGTCAGTCAACAACTTTCAAAGCTGCTGGAGGTAGTCAGTTGCATTGTTCTCAGAAAGTGCCTAAATTACAATGGTGTGTGCAAGGTCAGCAGTTCCACTCAGAAGCTAGAGTGCTCAACTTAAGGTGCTATGACAAGATTTTGGGAGAGGATTGGTTGGAGGCAGTGAGTCCAGTTTGGGTGGATTATAGGACTAAGGCAATAAGAATATCTCTGAATGGCAAACGAGTGGCATTGCAAGGAATACAGGATGAAGGCAATTATTGTCTAGCAATTGGGCAAAAGAAACTCAATAGCTTGATCAGATATGGTGCGGTGGCTGGCAGTGTGCAGTTATGGTGTCAGTCAGACCAACTCAGGTTGTCTGAAGATTCTCATGAGGTGTTTCTGGTTCAGTCAGATGCTCCAGTTACTGTTCTAGAATCAGTACAGAAGCTTCTAGATCAATACGTTCAGTTATTCAGCACACCAACATCTTTACCCCCTGTCAGGCCAGCTGATCACAAAATAAAACTTATACCAGAAGCTCAACCTGTTCGTGTGTGCCCCTATCATTATTCACCAATTTAGAAGGATGAAATAGAGGCTCAAGTCAAGCAGATGTTAGACAATGGTGTGATCAGACCAAGTACAAGTGACTTTGCCTCACCAGTGTTACTTATAAAGAAGAAAGATGGGACATGGAGATTCTGTGTTGATTATAGGCATGTGAATGCTATTACAATGAAGCACAAGCATCCAATGCCTATGGTGGATGAATTGCTTGATGAAGTTGGGGGTGCCAAGTGGTTCACAATGCTTGATTTCAGTGCTGGGTACCATCAGATACGTATGGCGTCAGGTGATGAGTATAAAACAGCTTTCAGAACTCATCAGGGCTTGTATGAGTTCTTGGTAATGCCATTTGGTTTAACCAATGCTCCAGCTACTTTCCAAAGCCTGATGAATGTCATTTTTGCTGCCTTACTTCGCAAAGGTGTGTTGGTGTTCATGGATGATATTTTGATCTATAGTGCAACTTTAGAGGAGCATGTTAAGTTGCTGGCCCAAGTGTTTGCTATTCTGGAACAACACAAGTTCTTGATAAAAAATCAAAATGTATGTTTGCTCAGTCCTCAGTGGAGTACTTGGGACATGTTATTTCTGCAGAGGGTGTGGCTACTGATCCAGCAAAAGTTCTGGCTGTGCTTAGTTGGCCAATACCAGTCAATGTTAAGCAGCTCAGGGGATTTCTGGGTTTGACTGGATACTATCGCAAATTCATTAAGCATTATGGGATGATGGCTCGTCCCTTGACAGATTTGCTTTAGAAAGGGTGTCAGTTCCAATGGACTCCACAGACTGACAAGGCTTTTCAGATGCTAAAACAAAGTCTGGTTCAGGCACCAGTGTTAGCTGTACCTAACTTTGACTTACCCTTTGTGTTAGAGACTAATGCAAGTGACTATGGGATAGGGGCCGTTTTGATGCAGTCAGATCATCCTGTGGCATACATGAGCAAGCATCTGTGTCCTAGGAACCAGACACTATCAGTGTATGAGAAGGAATGCTTGGCTATTTTGATGGCTATGGAGAAGTGGAGACCTTATCTACAGCATAGGCCTTTTGTCATTCGCACTGATCACAGAAGTCTGCTGCATTTGACTGAGCAATGACTTATGTCCAAGATTCAACATAAGGCTTTGGTAAAACTTATGGATCTGGACTATCAAATTCAGTACAAGAAAGGAATAACTAATGCTGCAGCTGATGCATTGTCTCGCTGTGCATCTAATGAAGTGTTGGCAGTATCAGAGTGTGTACCATCTTGGCTACATAAGTTGACTGAAAGTTATAGTGAGTACCCAGAAGATAAAGAATTACTCAAGGAACTTGCAGTTAATACAAACAATGAGAAAGGATATTCCTTGCAAGATGGTGTTATCAAGTACAAAGACAGAATCTGGGTGGGACACAATGTGTTCGCCCAGCAGCATATTCTGCAAGCTTTACATGCAAGTGGTGTAGGGGGACATTCTGGGATATCTGCTACTTATAACAGAGTTAAGTCATTGTTTGCCTGGCCAAAATTGAAGCAGTCAGTACAACAATTTGTTCAACAATGTCAAATATGTCAACAAGATAAAGCAGAGCACACCAAGTTGCCTGGGTTACTTCAACCTTTACCAGTGCCAGCCCATGCTTGGGAAATGGTGAGTATGGACTTTGTGGAAGGACTGCCCACATCAGATAGATATAATGCCATTTTGATGGTGATAGATAAGTTCTCTAAATATGGGCACTTTATTCCAATTCAGCATCCATTTATAGCCATGCAAATTGCAAAGATATTTCTGGATAACATCTACAAGTTACATGGTCTTCCAAAGGTCATCATCTCGGATAGGGATCCAGTTTTCACAAGCTCTCTTTGGAAAGAGCTTTTCAAGTTGACTGACACTCAACTATTGATGAGCTCATCTTACCACCCCCAGACAGATGGGCAGACTGAGAGGTTGAACCAGTGCTTGGAAGGTTTCTTGAGATGCACAGTTCATTCTTGTCCCAGGAAGTGGAGCCACTGGCTATCAGTTGCAGAATTCTGGTATAATACGTCATATCATATGGCATTGGGAAAATCACCATTTCAAGTGTTGTATGGGTACAGTCCAAGACAATTGGGTATTTCCAATCCAAACTTGAGTACCATTCCAGATCTTGAGCAGTGGATGCGGGACAGGGACTTGCTCACTAAGATCATTCAACAACAATTGCAGAGAGCTCAACAAAGGATGAAGGCTCAGGCTGATAAACATAGAATGGAAAGAAGCTTCGAGGTGGGAGATCTAGTTTACATGAAACTGCAACCTTATGTGCAATCATCGGTGGCAGCAAGATCAAATAAGAAGTTGTCATTTCACTATTATGGGCCATACAGAGTTTTGCAGCGCATCAGCGAGGTGGCATATAAGTTCGATCTACCTGAACGAAGTAAGATTCACCCAGTTGTGCATGTGTCTCAACTAAAGAAACATGTGCCCAAAGAGCTGCAGTTATCTGACGACTTAAGCTCTGTCAGTACAGATCCTATGCATATATATCAGCCAGAATGTATTCTTCAGACTCGTACAGTCCGAAGAGGTGCTAAGAAAGTGAAGCAGGTGGTGGTCAAGTGGGCCTCTCTTCCTACTGAATTGGCCACGTGGGAAGATGAAGTGGAAATACCAGGTGTTAATGGGGTGACTGAGGACAGTCATCGTCTTAAGGAGGAGGGAATGTCAGGGAATGACAGGTGGACCGAAAGGACACGGCGTGGTAACCATCTGTCGGTTACAGGATCGAGCGGTTGCCGTTCTGGCGACAACTGTGCTTGCCGACCTGCTTATAAGCAGAACTGGGGAACAGTGGCGGAGCCACCGCCCGGCCACCCCGGGCAGCCGGCCGGGCTTGTCGGCGATTTCTGAAAGAAAATTTTCTTTGTATCAAAGAAGAGCGCTGCAGTTTACTAGCTAAATACGTCTTGTATAATGAAGATTGCCCAGGCTCATTAAGGCTCCTGGCTCCGCTACTGCTGGGGAAGAAGGGAGGACATGTTTTGATAACAGAATACTCCATAGAACTTAGAAATAGCAGTAGTAGTTCCAAGCGGCTTGACCGCTCTTGTATACAAACCTGTTATCAATTGCAATAAAGCTTAGATTTCCCTCCAAATTCCCAGAATCCTCCGTTAGGATCATTACATTTGTGTTGTGGTAGTGGTACTGGACTACTGGTAGCAGAGGGTAGGAATGACATAATTTTAGGGTCAAATCTACGCCATTTGCATGAACACTAACTTGACCAGACTCTGAGCCTGAAAACTTGCTCATAAAATTCGCATTGCGACAGTTGTTAAAAACTCAAAATTGACAATTGGGCAAATAAATACCAAGTGTAACTCCACAATATAACAGCAGCAGGAGGAATAACAAAGTGACAAGTGAGGTTTAACTTTCAGGAGAGTTTGAGCCATCGAAGCTAGGCTAACGAAGATGTACCACCAGCTGAGCTCTTGTAGCCGCGGCCTGGCCGCAACGCTCCTCCTGCTCCTTGCCGCCGCCACCGCCGCCGCTGCCACACCTGAAGCTCCAACGGCGGGAGCAGCCTGCTACAACGACATCGTCGCCCTGCGGAGCACCTGCTACCGCTACGTCCAGGACGAGGGTCCCATGGTGCAGCCATCGCCGCATTGCTGTGCCACCGTGAGCGGTATCGCCAACGCTACCTGCGTCTGCGACTACTTGAGCTCCCTCGACGACATCAACCTGGACAAGGTGTTCTACGTCGCCGGGCAGTGCGCCGTCTCCATCCCATGGTTCTGCGGAGGTGAGTAGCTTGTGATTTTGGTCAAATGCCGTGTAGCCGTGTAGGAACTACGCTGGCTTGCTGGTTCACAATCGTAATTGCAACTCGCAGAGGGTCCGCATATTGGTGTCAGTTTGCTAGCTGCTGCTAATCATGCTCAGATTATCTGAGATCGGTTAGAGAAGAAGAAGTAATGATATGCTAGAATAAAAACAACACTACAACTTGCTACTAGGAATCTAGGATATCATGTGGAAATTTCGAGTCAGACCTTGTTTGGTTCCCCTCGCTAAACTTTAGTCAGTAGCTAAAGTTTTAAACACACTGACTAAAATAAGCTAAAATAGTTTAGTCCCACTAGTCACATAAGAGTAGCTAAAATAATTTTAGCTATCAAAATTTTAGCAAGGGGAACCAAATAGGGCCTCAATAACTGGTCTCAAGATCAGGAACTGTCCAAATTGGGGAAAAAAAAGAGTGGAGGTATTGTTGGGTCATTCAAGGCGTAGGGAATTACCAATATATAGGTGAATTAATGTAATCTTATTTTGAGCTGGCCGCTTCTTATTCGAAAAGTTAAAGTGCTACTTCGATGTTATTTTCATTTCTTTTATTACAGATTAAAAGCAGGTTTGAGAAAGAACGGACTGGTGGATCGGAGGTGGCGGCTAACATACGCGAGGCAGCTCGTAATAATGAATAAAGTTTATCAAACTGTAGTTATGTCTTAGGAGATATTGGAGTAAGGATTATTGTACTGGTGTTCACCTATGTAAACTACTTCCATTTCCTCAAGAAGTTGCCTAGTATACATGTCAAGGTCTCAAAGTATTCCGACAAATAATTGAGTACTATAGACTAACTACAAGCCATCAAGCAGTGGCACAGCTGGCGAAACTCCAAGCCTAAGATTTTTGATAATGAGCACACATACTTACATGAACAGCACAAGCTAGAAGATATTTCAATTCCACAAACATTTCGCATTTGTACATCAAACATGATAGCAGTCGAACCTCATACATGAAAATTTGGAAATTGAAAGTCAATGGGAGATGCAATATAAAAATACACTTTATCAGTGAAATTTGATGATAGGAAACACAACATACATGACAGTAAATGGATTTCAATGTCTTAGTCCTTTTGGCTCTGTAATTTAGGAAAAGTTTACAAATTGCAGCATAAATAACCATAAATTCAGCTAGTTGAATTGAAATTTTGAAATAAAGAGGATCGAACTTGGACATAGGGACAACCTGATTGGAGGAATGCAATTAGGAGAAATGAGGAGTGGAACACTAACATATGCTTCACTACTGATGGACTTTTTGTTACTATATGCTGGACACTTTTGTTACTATATGCTGGACACTACTGATTGGACAATGTCTCTAACCATTTTTATAGGAAGGTTGGTTGGACCATTGAGAACTAATGGGGGTAAAAATGAAATTTTAGACCACACCCGACTTGTGATTGATGGACTTTTGATGCTACGCTTAGAGGGTGTTTGGTTGGGGTTGTTAAACTTTAACAGGTATTGTAGCATTTTTGTTTTATTTAACAATTACTGTCTAATTATGGACTAATTAAGCTCAAAAAATTCGTCTCGCAAATTACTCTAGCTATGTTTTTAGTTTCATAAACAGTTTATATTTACTACTTTATGTATGTGTCTAAACATTTGATGTAATGAACGGTAAATTTGAACGAATGCAACCAAACAGGACCTAAATGACGCCTGGCCTGGGCTAGTGTGGCCCTAGGCATGTAACTGCCCTGCCATCAAGCTTTCAGACAACTATAGTCCGCAGTACAAGTATTAGACAATACGCAAGCCATTTTCTGTCCGGGGCTGTTTATTACCAAAATTTTATAAATTTTTTCAAAATTTATGGTCACATTAAATCTTGCGGCACATACATAGAACATTAAATATAGATAAAGAAATAACTAATTACATAATTTATCTGTAATTTACGAGACGAATCTTTTAAGCTTAATTAATCTATGATTACATAATAGTTGCTAAATACAAACGAAAATGCTACATTAGCCATTTTGTAAAATTTTCTACAAGATAGTCAAGCAGCTCAGATCCTTCTACAGTAACCGATTTTCTCAGAAGAAATGACTGGAATGTTCGCCTAGAGTGTTTGGACCGTCGTCTGAACTTGTCTGCCATTCAAATAAATGTATTGAATGACCGACAATATCCTATTCTGTTGATAGTAATAGGATGCCATTTTAGTTACTAAGATCATATTTATTACCCATATAAACTCTAATGGTACGAGACTGAGGCCTTGTTTAGCATTTTCGTTTCTATTTGACAATTGTTGTTTAACTATGGACTAATTACACTCAAAATTTATCTCTCAAATTACAAACAAATTGTATAATTAATTTTTTTTATCTATATTTAATCAATACATATACCGTAAGATTTAATATAATAAAGAATCTTAAATGTTTTTGGATCAGAACTAAGGGCCTGTTTAGTTTCCCACCCAAAATTTTTTCATCCATCCCATCGAATCTTTGGACACATGTATAGAACATTAAATGTAGATAAAAAAATAAACTAATTACACAGTTTAGTTAAGAATTGTGAGACGAATCTTTTAAGCCTAGTTACTCCATGATTAGCCTTAAGTGCTACAGTAACCCACATATGCTAATGACAGATTAATTATGCTTAATAAATTTGTCTTGCAGTTTCCTGACAAGCTATGTAATTTGTTTTTTTATTAGTTTCTAAAAACCCCTCCCGACATCCTTCCGACACATTCGATGTGACACCCAAAAAATTTCGTTCCGAATCTAAACAGGCCCTAAACAAGGCCTGAACTAAGGAATCGTCGTACGGTTTACTCACAGCCGTGATAACTGATAGGATAACGATGCCTAGTTTCTCAGGGTCAGAGTCCAAGGGGTCAGGCGGGCCCCTTGGCCCCAGGTGCCAACGGAGCCTAGACAAGTAGACATGCTGGCCTGCTCACATCATGTGGAACGACGCTGACATGCCCGCTGGCGTGGCTACAGTCCGGTGCCTGCTGGAGTTGCGTCAGGCGAGTGGTAACTGCTGCTCAACGCCCATGAATTAAGGGTCACACTTATGGCATTTGCAAATGCAGTGCTTAAGCAAAACACGCACCCTGAAAACAGTTCACAAAATTCGCATTGCAAATCAACCTTGAGAGGGAACCCTAAACCAGGGTCCAAGCAACAGAGACCATATAAATACCAACTGCCATCCAGGTCTTAGATGCACACCATTTGTTACTTACAACAACAAAAAAATACTCCCACGAACCAATAGGGAAAGTCCCAGTCCACCAAAAGAGCAGACGGACATGTCGCAGCTGAGCCCTGCTGGCCGCCTGGCCGCGACGTTTCTCCTCATCATCCTTGCCGCCGCAGCAGCAATCTCAGCTCAACAAGTCCCACAAGTCCCAGGTCCTCATGACCCACAAGCCTCAGGCTGCCAGAATGACATCGACGCACTGTGGCGCAGCTGCAAGCAGTTCGTCCAGAAGGACGGGCCCGAGCAGCCTCCGTCCGAGGGCTGCTGCAAAACCCTCAAGGCTACAGATGCCGATGCGCCCTGCATCTGCGACTATCTGAGCTCCCCCGACGCCAAGGACAAACTAAGCATGGAGAAGGTGTTCTACGTTACCAAACACTGCGGAATCACCATCCCTAAGGGCTGCGGTGAGTAGCTTGGTCAATGGTCATGTGGGAACAGATGTTGACAATGACATGCTGGCCAGCTAACACTAGCAACCAGAGCGGGTCCCACATGTCAATGTCAGTCGCCTCGTTTTCCACGTGGCATGATCATGGCCAGATAATATTCTATCACCAGTCGCAATCAGACAAGTAAACAGGGGTATTTGCAAGGATGGCGCAACTTGCAACTAGGGTAACATAGCAAAACAATCTTCTACTCAGCAACTGGTGTCAAGAGCAAGAATTGCTCAACTCAACTGCATAAAAAAATAAATTGTTAGATTTTCAAACCTCTTGTAGTTATAGGCTATATATACATAGATTAAGCATTACAAATCTCTGTTATCATTGCTTCTACTGGCCTAATTTTGTGTCCTTTTTCACTATAGGATTAAAGCAGGTGGCCTAAAGAACGAACTGGCCGAATCTGTAAGGAGGAAGTTGGCTAACATACGCAAGACAGCTACAAATACTTAAAGCAATAAATAAAGTTGGTCAACTATTGGTTTGATGATGTTTGAGTACAAGAACTGTACCATTATTCACATATATAAACTCTAGTTCATTACATAATATAAATCTGTATGAAAACCGAAAAACATTGATGGCTCATGGGACTGCTGAAGAGGCTTATTTTCTTCCTACCATCCAGTTTCTGATTCAATATAAACAAAAGCAAAAAGGAACAAGTACAAATATCCATATTCAAAACCAGCTTACTTACAATTTGGACTGTATTCCACAGAGAATGATTGCTCAACTTTATTTCAGTCAACAGTTTGGTTTTCTTCCATAATAATCTCTAGACTGAAATTTTGACAGCAACATGTGGCTCTAGTATGTGTAATTGTATTGAACAATTGATGCAAATGAAGAGACAATATTATGCTTCCCAGGTACCACTTAATTTCTGATTTTCCTTACTGAATTAGAATGTTGCTCTAAATATAACTGCTATAAGCAAAATCTGTTTCAATAAAACTTCAGACAGGGTTACAAAGGGAACAAGTGCAACCATGATGGGAACATTTTTGGGGAACAAACAGAAAATTTGAAAATTGGACAAACCCAATTCTGATGAACAAGTAGAAGATCTCTGAAATACTCCTGGAACTTTTATATTTATCAATATTTGTCCAATATTGACTATTAAAATATACTGCTCATATGTAAAACAATCACACTTAGAGATCCAGCAAACTAAATATAGTCACAGATGCAGGGCAACCAGCAACCAGGGACTGCCAGCGTTGGTTTTGATTACAAACAATTTTCTAGGAATTATGCAGCTAAAAGCCTATTATTTCTCGTTGCATTTGCTCAAACACACTCACAACATAACAAAAGTGAAATATCTGAACAAAGTTCAATTCATGTCATAATACTGTAACTTTGGAGAAATAAGATATATAACTAATTTACAAAACTACAACTATCCTGACCATTGTAACGAGGAACCACAACTATGGTGCTGATCATGAAACCACAGCTACTAGTGCCCTTGGTAACAAGAAACTACAACCGCTAGAAAACCGTAACAGAACAGGAGCATGGACACTCCTGTCAGCCTAATACTGCAGTAGCAACCCCATTAGAGCTGACAAACTGTTTCATTACGATTTTTATAAAAGCTAAATTTCCTTCGCACTGAGTGCACAAGTAGCAGTGATCTTGTGAAACAGACACCAGGAACTATAGTTACTTGATGCTATAGTCAGAACAGTTCTAGTTTTGTATTAACTCTAAGAAGATATAAACAACAGAAAATTCATGGCCAATATGTTCTATTTCAATGTCTCATGAATTTATAATTTATAATTCAATAACCCCAACCAATTTCATAGACAAATAGATGACTTCATATGTACAGCCTAAAATGTAACATACCTCACAAGAGCAATTACGGATGATGGAAATAATTCTACTCTAATTACACATTGCAATAAAGAACTACTAACCCATGTCCAATGATCCCGTCTCCAACATCACCTGGAGGCCCTGGACTGGAACAGCTCAAGCCTCCCTTTGGCATCTGGAAGCAACACCTCAACACGCGTGTCCTGCACCATGTGAGCCTGCTTTGATGCCCAAAGCAACACAGCCAGCACACCAGCTTGTGCGAGTTCCTCGCTCTCAGGCACATACAGTGCAATGTAACAGAGTAGTATGAGCGCCTCAATCTGCACCTCGTCGCCAAGGTAGACAAGCTGGACAAGGTGGCGCGCACCACCATCATCAACAATGGCCTTGCAGTGGTTCACATGTAGGTGGTTCTCAGTGCACGCAAACTTGGTGAGCGCAACAACAGCCTCCTTTATGACTGGAGGCTCACGCTCATCGAGAAGCTGCACAAGAGGGGCCACTATCCTGGTCTCACTTGCTGTGAAGGTACGGGCAAGGCAGCCAAGGGCAGTGATGCATGGGAGAAGCAATGCATCGTATTCACCCCTGCGGACGACACGGAGCAGCTGATCAACAACAGCCTTGGCTGCTGGCGAGCTGGGTTTGAATGCTGATTGCCGCAGCACAAGGCTGTGTTCAGCGACACGGGCAATCTCCATGATGGCCATTGCTGAGAAGTACTGCACATTAGTGCCCATATCGCCATCACCCTTCTCAAGGAGCACAGCAAAGCACAGTAGCGCGCGTGACTCTGTAATGCTCTTGCACACACCCAAATGGTTATGAGCAAGCTTCCACAAAGCTTTTGCTGCCATAGCCTTCAAATGTGCCTTGGTTTCAGGATCCTCCACTTCACGAGCACCACGGCCACTGGAGCCACTGGTGCCTAGCTGAGGCCTGAATGGCGGAACCAATGAGCCATTTGTGTTTGTCTTGGCAGCCATAGCCGAGTGTACCACTGACTGCATTTGGGGGTTCCATTTCGTGTCTTGGTCGCCTCCTGGTGTTCCATTGGACATCCTTGGCGGCTCATCGGCGCCACCGCTGGAGATGTCGCGGTCACCAGTGTGGCGCATGCTCAGCGTCTTGGCAAGCACCACCGAGTGGAGTGACTTCATGGGCTGCTGCGTTGTGGCAGCAGCAGCTGCGCTGTTCTTGGAGCTGCTGGAGCCGACGGAGTACCGGCTGTGCTCCTGGATAGTCCCAGAAGCGAGGTGTCCAACAAGGTACCGGACGGCATTGTTCTGCGCGAAAAGGTCCTGGCAGGTGGAGCTCCGGTCAGCCAGGGACGCGATGGCCTCCGCCACAGCAGCCTGCACGCGCATGGGCGGCTCCTTGAGCGCTGCGGCGAAGGAGGAGCAAACCCCGGCCTGCACGAGCTTGTCCACGCTCTCGGCGTCACAGCCCAGGAGGCCGAGGGCGCGTGCGGCGGCCTCCTGGCCCTCGTCGGTCCCGTCCTTGAGCAGCTTGAGCAGCGGCGGCACGCCGTCCTCCTCAATGATGAGCTTGGCGAAGTGCTGGCTGTCGCGGGCGAGCGAGGCGAGGTTGGCGGCCGAGTCAGCGCGGGCGGCGGGGGAGCCCGTGTGCAGGCGCGCGACATGGTCCCAGATGAAGAAGAGGATGGGCTCGTTCTGCGCGATGTTGGGGAGGCCGAGGAGCGAGTCGTCGTCCCCGTCGCCGGTGGCGCCAGGCGAGGAGATGCGGAGCAGCCAGGCGACGTCCTCGAGCGCCGTGTCGAGCGCCGCCACGGCCCGGGGGAACCCGGCGGCGGGGCTGAGCGTGAAGAGGCTGCGCAGGCGCGGGTGCCCCCTAGCGCAGCGGGCGGCGAGGGCGGAGGCTCTGGACAGCGCCTGGGTGGCCCCGGCCAAGATGCGGGCGGCGGGGCGGTCGTAGAGCTCCGGGGCCCGCGCCGCCTGCCGCAGCAGCGCCGCCAGCTTGTCGGCGCGGGCCTTGAGGTCAGCGCACTCGACGCGGAAGCTCCGCGCGGCAGCGGACTGCTTGGCGACCTCGTCGGCCAGCTGGATCGGCGGAGCCAGCATCTCCTTCACCCCCTCCCCCATCTCCGCTCCCCTCCCACCCCAATCAGAGAAACCGGCGCCTCGGCTTGGGCGGGTCGTCGGGGGCTGCGGGCGGGTGGAATTGGATGGAAACGCGCGCGGATGGTGCGATCTGCGAGGGAGCAGGGCGAATTTGGGGGATTCCTCGTGGGGTTTTGGGGATGGTTGGTAGTGGTGGTGGGTTTGGTTGCTGGTTGGGGAAGGAGGAGCGGCCGACGGCTGCGGCTGCGGCTGCGGCTGCGGTTGGAGCGGGAGAAGTGGTGGCTGGTGGCTGGGTCGACTGTGCGGTCAGCGCGTGGGACCGGGACTGGGGTAGGTGGGGCCGGCGGACCGTGTCGTGCCTGCGATGCCTGGCCCGTGGACTGTTGTCCATCGCGGTTTCTCTCGAGATTCCAAGAAGCGAGAAGTGGAGCCACAAGCCAAAAGCGTGAGACTTTCAGGGACCGGCGGTGTGGTCTACTATGGACAAATCGGCGCATCACGGTCGTTCGTTGCAAAAGCATACTAGTAGTTTATTAGGAGGAACGAGTCCGAAGTTAGCCACCGATGAATGAACGAATTCATTTTACATTTATTTAGACTATTTGACTTAAAATTTCACAATTTTTTCAAGCTTACATATAAAGATATCTCAAAATCATAAGATGAGAGACGAAAATTAATTCTTTAAATTACCATGTTATATTTCTACTCATAACTTATAACATGCTATTCAACTTACTTCTCTACGGTGCAAATACAACATATAAGTATCTTCTTTGTATAGCTAACATAACAATAATATACAAACATATTTTATATACAACAATATTAGCTTAATTAAACTATATCTAAATTATAATTATGAGAATGAATCCAGTTTAAAAGACCTTAGAGCATGTTTCGATCCATTAGCATTAAAAATTAGCTATCTAATAACTAAAAGTTGCTAATTTTTAGCGGGCTGTTTGGATCCACCTGCTAAGGGCAGTCACGGAGTTTCTATATCTATAAATTCCATAGACACTATATATACATATATATTCATTTTCAACAAATCACATCACTTTATGTCTTAGTTCTCATGTAGATATGGTTTTTATCTTAGACCCGATTTCTATGATTTTTGCTATCTTCAATAATTACCTTGCCACATCAGCAAAATGCTTAGTTGGCAGTACAATTAATGTCCATAGAAACTGTGAAGGTTTCTGCATTGGGAGTGTCCTAATAGATGGTTGAATACTAAACTGAAGGTGTATATGAACTAGTATTATGTATTAGGGTACTCTCAATGTAGAAATTATCTTTTATGAGCATTAATTATATTGGCATCTAAGCGTTTTGTCAAGGTAGCAAGATAGTTATTGAAGAGAGAAAGAGAGCAAAAATCATAAAAACAGGGTCTAAGTTAGAAACCATGTCTATACATGAACTAAGACATAAATAGATGTGATTGGTAGAGAATGAAGAGAGAATGAATGTGATTGAATTTTATAGGAACTATCCATTAGAAGCATGGTTTCTGTATATAGTATAGTGTATGTGAAAACTAATAGGTTTAGAAATTATATGTAGTTTGCATTAGCAAGCCTGTTAATGGAACTACTACTTAGTAAAACCTCCAACTAATAATTAGCAGGTTTATTTATATCCACTAGTACTAATTTTAACTGTTAAGTTTTAGTGCCAATAGGCTCTTTAATTAGCCCTTGTACGTCTCGAGTTCGTAGTAAATATTCCCGTTTGTATTTGCATTGGACAGTCATAAGGGTGAAAGCATGAATGGAATAGGAAATCTGGTGAAGGGAGGGAGGATTATATTAAAACTCACACATAGTACAAGACTAAATTACATATGAAAAATCTAAAAAAAATACATAATACTCTATTTGGATTCTTTTCCATCTTCTTCTACCCCAATAGCATCTTTGGAGACAAAGTGCAAACCTTATGCTGAATCAAACAACCAAATCTAAAATATTAGACATGTCGCAAGATTCGACATTTCGAAACCAGTCCAAAACACAAAACAATATCACCAGTTGCATCGTCGGGAGCAGCATGGGATGCATATTTATCACCTTCAAACCTTGATTTCACATTCACGGCCAACGACAATGATATCGATGACTAGGAGTAGATGTCTTTATTGGGGGCGCCTAGAAGTACCCCTCTCCTTGAAGCTAATGGCCACAGCTTTGGCTGCCTTGTCGTGGCAATAATCGAACTCATCGCATGAAACATGACTCCAACTTAAAATTATCTGATTTTACTAGAATATTTATTTGGACTAAATCCTAAGCAACTAGGAAAAAACTATAAAAACTAAAGAGATAGATCTATTTCTCTTTTTATTTCTAGCAGACATGTCGGAGAGGAAGAAGGAGAGGGACCCTAAGCATGGCAGCGGTGATGGCGGTGTCGAGGAGCAGGCAGTGACGGCTTGTGAGACGGAAAGGGTCGTGACATGTGAGACAAGCCCGTTCGCTTGGTAGAAAAGCCAAGTATTATTCGCTGATTTATTATGAGAGAAAAATACTACTGAATGACTGATATATTCGACATATAAACTCCAGAAAATAGTTTATTCTTAACATATTGTTTCTAGTTGTCATCTCTAACATATATGACCTCCAATCGATGGAGAAGCATAATAATTACCTTAGAATGTACGATGAACAAAATATGATCTGTTTCACCTTTAAATAATTTGCATGTGGTTTAGAGATGTGCATCGTAGAACCTAAAGTAGCTCATAACGAATTAACGATAAGTTGATCAAGTTATTTTTTACAACCCTAAAGAAAGGTGAACCTCGCGTCCTTAAACAGACATCTGACCAAAGAGGCAAAGACCAATAGGACTATACATGGCCATGTGGCCTATGGTCCGATGGCCCGGCCCGAGCACGGCACAGCACGGTGGCCACCCGGCCCAAGGGACTAGGTTGTGTCTAGGCCGCCACCCAGACACGCGGCACAGCACGTGCACGGCCCATTCCAACGGTTGACCCGGTAGCAGCCCGGTGAACATAGATTGTTGGTGTAGTTATGACTTGTATATATGTGTTGTTAATTGTTATATTGTTAAAAATGATGAATAATTGGTGAAAATAAAGAAATATTTCAGCATTTGGTGAAAATATTGATGAAAATGAACTGTTGTCGGTTTAAAGGGCCATGAGCCGGCACGACACGAAAATCGGCCCGCGAGTCGTGCCTTGGGCCGACAGCCAGGCTCGAAGCTTGTAGAGGCATGACCCATTAGGCACGATGGCCCGTAGCAGCTCCACGATCTACGACACGGCACGACATTGGGCTAGCCCTACACGGCCCGTTGGATATCTCTAAATAGGACTCAACCCCTTCAGCTCGCCTATAAGCCCGGTTGCATGCATGTAACCGAGATAAATTAATTTTCCGCAGCTTTTCACCGCCTCAACAAAACACATTCGATTACTGTGCTAACTATATGCTTCATGCCAATTAATTTATGTTAGATTAATTGGGCCAAGCCCATATTTTAGTCTAATTATTCAAATGAACTCTAGAGGCCCACATTAGTGTTAAGTGGAAAAATGCT
This sequence comes from Sorghum bicolor, assembly GCF_000003195.3. NCBI lineage: Eukaryota > Viridiplantae > Streptophyta > Magnoliopsida > Poales > Poaceae > Sorghum > Sorghum bicolor. Next base: position 50,779,484 of record NC_012870.2, on the reverse strand, counting down.
TAGAACCAAATGGTCTATTCACTAATGAGACACTCAACTTAAATAGAGAGCTTTGGAATGCTCTCATAGACAAGTTGAGAAAGAGCAGCGAGGAGCCACAAGTGTGTGCCACCGCTGAGCCGAGCCGCCCGTGCGTATGATGATAGTATGCATAGTAGTAGTCTCTATGTTCGCTACTGTTTTAGCCTACATAATGAATGATGTTAGGTACTGCAACAAAACTGATGTTGTCATGCGAATAATGCTAGTGCTAGTACTTTGCTTATCGTATTGTTGATTAATGCACGTCGTAAATGCTACTGTTTTAGCCTACATAATGAATGATGTTAGGTGCTGCAACAAAACTGATGTTGTCATGCGAATAATGCTAGTGCTAGTATTTTGCTTATCGTATTGTGGATTAATGCACGTCGTAAAATGACTAAATAATCAACAATCCAAAAACTTGATAGGTCATTTTCAAGTGCTACCTTTGAGCATTCACTAAAACCACCATCGTTGAAAGATGGTGGGGATAATTATAGCACATGGTGTGTGCGTTCCATGTTATGGTTTACTATGATAAAATGTGAGCATGTGATCAAGGGAAAGTGCATTGAACCTCCTCTCACCGCTGAGAAAGTGAAGGAGTTCAATGTGGCAGATAACTTGTTCAGGCTTCCTCTCATCAATATCCTAGGAGAGAGCATGGTGCCCGCACACATGGACCTGCCTTCGGGTAAGGAAATGTGGGATGCACTTGAGGCCAAGTTTGGGGTCACTAATGTCGGCAGTGTGCTGTATAAGATGGAGCGGTTCTATGACTACAAGATGGTCGATGACCGTTCTATGGTAGAACAAGCTCATAAAATATAGATGCTGGCAAAAGAACTCAAGAACATGGAGTGTGAGCTACCTGACCCGTTTGTGGCCGATGGTATCATCGCTAAGATGCCACCTACTTGGTTAGGGTTTGCCACTTCTCTGAAGCACAGGAGACAAGAGTTCAGTGTGACTGATCTGATAGCCACCCTTGGTGTCGAAGAGAATGCGATGGCAAAAGACACACGTGCCAAGAAAGTCCACATGAGGGGCTTTCTAGCGCTAACATGGTGCAAAAGAATAATACTCATGCAGCCCACAAGAAAAAGAAAGTCAAGGATGCTGTCAAGCCCAAAGCTGCGAGCTTCAAGAAGAAGAACAAAGAAAAGGCTGTTTGCTTTGTTTGTGGTGCTATTGATCACTAGGCAAAGGAGTGCCCTGACCACAAGGACAAACCAAACAAGAAAGTCAACATGATTGTTAGCGAGGCTGGAGGATCGAGGTATGGTAATTATTTATCTACTATTCTTTCAGTCAATCTCTCACTAGAGTGGTGTGTTGACACGGGAGCTAATATTCATGTTTATGCTGACATTTCTTTGTTTTCATCCTACCAGATCGGTGGAGGTTCCTCCTTGCTGATGTGAAACGGTACGCATGCTGCTGTTTATGGTGTTGGTATGGTCAATTTGAAGTTCACTTTAGGAAAGACCGTGCAGCCGAAGAACATGCAACATGTCCCCTCTACCAAGAAGAATCTCGTCAACAGATCTCTACTGTGTAGGGATAGCTTTAAGCTTACTTTTGAATCCAATAAATGTGTTGTTTCCAAGTATGGGACTTTTGTTGGAAAGGGCTATGATCACGGAGGCTTGTTCCATTTTTCTTTGATGGATTCTTGTAATAAATTTGTGAACCATGTGGCAAATGATGATTTATCCGATGTTTGGCACTCGCGATTGTGTCATATTAATACTGGTTGCATGACGTACTTAGCTAATATGAGTTTAATCCCTAAATTCGATATGTTGAAGGGCTCCAAGTGTCATGCTTGTGTGCAAGCAAAACAAACTCGCAAGGCTCACAAGGCTGTGAAAGAGGTGAGAAACTTGGCACCTCTGGACCTTATCCATTCCAATCTATATGAGATGAATAGAATACTAACCAAAGGAGGAAAAAAATATTTCATGACTCTTATTGATGATTGAACTAGATTTTGCTATGTGTACTTACTGAAAACCAAAGATGAAGCATTGCATTACTTAAAAGTCTATAAAGCTGAGGTTGAGAACCAACTTGAGAGGAAAATCAAACAGTTTGCGGTCTAATCGTGGAGGAGAATACTTTTCAAAAGAGTTAAATTTATTCTGCGAGGAACATGGAATTATTCATGAGAGGACATCGCCATACTCCCCACAATCCAATGGGATTGCCGAATGGAAGAACCACACTCTAACTGATTTGGTTAACGCCATGTTAGACACTGTGGGACTATCTAAGGAATGGTGGGGTGAGGCGATACTGACAACGTGTCATGTCCTGAATAGAGTTCCTACAAAGAATAAAGAGATAACTCCATTTGAGGAATGGGAAAAGAAGAAATTAACTCTCTCATACTTGCACAGTTGGGGATGTTTGGCCAAGGTAAATGTGCCAAGAATCAAGAAGTGCAAACTTGGACCAAAGGCTATAGATTGTGTGTTCCTCGGATATGCTTTAAATAGCATGGGATATAGATTTCTGATTAGAAACTCTAAAATACCTGATATGCATGTCAGTACAGTGATGGAGTCTAAAGATGCTATATTCTTTGAGAATGAATTTCCTATGAGAGGAAATGTACCTAGCACAACTAGTGAAGTTGTTGCTCCCCCTATTGTGCCAACTGATCAAGTTGAACAAACACATGTGGAAAATTCAGAGGAGGATAACAACGAAGTTACTCGAAAGAGTAAGAGACAAAGGATTGCATAGTCCTTTGGTGATGACTTTGCTATATACCTCATGGATGGTACTCCCAAAACCATTGTTGAGGCATATTCCTCTCTAAACGCTGACTATTGGAAGGAAGCAGTATGATGTGAGATGGATTCCATCATGACCAATGGAACTTGGGAATTAGTAGACCATCCCCATGGATGCAAACCTGTGGGATATAAGTGGGTGTTTAAGAAAAGTCTAAGGCCTAATGGTACGATTGAAAGTACAAGGAAAGGCTTGTGGCTAAGGGTTATACCCAAAAAGAAGGTGAGGACTTCTTTGATACATACTCACCAGTGGCCCAATTGACCAAAATTCAAGTACTATTGGCTCTAGCTACCTCACATAATCTTATTATCCATCAAATGGATGTTAAGATAGATTTTCTAAATGGAGAACTAGAAGAGGAAATTTGTATGGAGCAGCCTGATGGGTTTGTTGTAGAAGGTCAAGAAGGAAAGGTGTGTAAATTACTGAAGTCTTTATATGGCCTAAAGCAAGCACCCAAATAGTGGCATGAAAAATTTGACAGGACCATGACATCAGCAAGCTTTGTTGCGAACGAAGCTGACAAATGCATGTACTATCAATATGGTGGGGAGAAGGAGTAATCATGTGCCTGTATGTGGATGACATACTAATTCTTGGGATAAGCCTCAATGTGATCGAGGAAGTCAAAGAATTTCTATCAAAGAATTTTGACATGAAAGATTTGGGGGTAGCTGATGTCATATTGAACATAAAGCTACTAAGGGAAGGAAATGGTGGGGTTACATTGTTGCAATCCCATCATGTTGAGAAGGTTCTAAGTCGCTTTGGATACAATGACTGCAAACCCATTTCCACCCCCTATGGTCCTAGCATAATCCTAAGGAAGAACCAAAGGATAATGAGAGATCAGTTGAGATACTCCCAGATCATTGGCTCACTGATGTACGTAGCAAGCGCCACAAGACCCAACATCTCGTTTGCTATGAGCAAACTTAGTCGGTTTGTTTCCAATCCCAGAGACGATCATTGGTGTGCTCTTGAGAATTACATTCACTACATCGGGTACCCAAAGGTACTGGAGGGTTATAGTGATGCAAATTGGATATCTGATGTTGATGGTTTAAAGGCCACAAGTGGATATACATTCACACTTAGAGGTGGCACTGTTTCCTAGAAGTCTTGCAAGCAGATTATCATAACAAAGTCTACTATGGAAGCAGAACTAACAACACTTGATACTACCACTATTGAGGCTGAATGGCTTCGAGAGCTCCTAATGGTTTTGCCGGTAGTTGAAAAACCAATACCTGCAATTTCCATGAACTGTGATAATCAAACATTAATCATCAAGGTAAACAGTTCAAAGGACAATACGGAGACCACAAGGCATATAAAGCGGCGATTAAAATCTGTTAGAAAATTAAAAAACTCTAGAGTAATAGCATTGGACTATGTCCATACGTCTAAGAATCTGATAGATCAATTCACTAAGGAACTATCACATAACGTGATAGATAATGCATCAAGTGAGATGGGACTGAGACCCACTTAAGGTCCACAGTGGTAACCCGTTCTATGTGATCGGAGATCCCATGAAGTAGAATGGTGAAACAAACTAGTGTTAGACTAAGAGAAGAGACCCTACAAGGCCCATCTCTTGAACGAATGCATTTCTCTTCTATCTGTATGGTAGGAAGGTGCAAACCTTAATGTGTTTTGAGCGGCTTAACTAAGCAAAGGTGTCAACCTACAGGATATTCTGAGGAACCCACCTATATGAGCTCGACTGCTAGTCAAAGTCTATGAGGTTTTGGGTGACCTCTAGATGCTCATGAAAAGGCCAGGAGTTTGACTTATATGCTCCAACCAGAGGGGATGCTCTAAAACAGCCTGGTATTAGTAAGGAATTGGGTGAACCTCACTTTGCGCAAAACTGTCAATTCAAGGCCTTAGTCCATTCGTCAGTTGTGAATGAGTGTGAACCCCGTTTCTAGATGGAAGTTCAACTTAACAGTCTCCATCGAAACACTGGTATATCAGATAAGCTAAGAACTAAGGGCATTAACTGTGCACCTCTGAAGTTCAGTGGGGATTGTTAGATTAATTGGGCCAGGCCCATATATTAGTCTAATTAATCAAATGAACTCTAGAGGCCCACAATTAGTGTTAAGTGAAAAAGTTCTTAGGGTCAAATGGTCTACTCACAAATGAGACACTCAACTTAAATAGAGAGCTTTGGGATGCTCTCATAGACAAGTTGAGAAGGAGCAGCGAGGAGCCACACGCGCGCTGCCATCGAGCCGAGCCGAGCCTCCCGCCGCGCGTGTCGTGATGCGTCGGGCTGCGTGTGGGAGTGGCTGGTTGGTTGGTGGGCTAGGTTTTGCCACACGGCCCATCAACTGCCATGCGTGCCAGGCGCTAGGCACCAACCCTAGCCGCCACAGCCTCATCCACCAACGCCCAACTACCCTGGTTCCCCCGACAGGGTGTAACGGGTAGAAGGCTTCGCGTGGGCTATAAGTGGAAGGCGCCTCAGCCTGGGCAGACAGACCTCTTAGAGCTCTTGTTCCTCCTCCGTCCACTGTTTTGAAACTTGAGCGCCATTGTTGCATCTCCGGCTAGAGCTCTATGCACGCACAGAGACCTCCAGCGAGTAGGCCTCCGAAACCTCGTCCATCAAACGTACTTGCTTGGGTAGGTGGCAATCAAGTTTTTGAAGAGCGCCGTCAGGCGCGACTGCTCTGTGCGCTATCCAATAGCCGTGTCACGCGCGTCTGAAGTTTTATTACAGACGCGTGTCTAAGGAAGACGTCTTAGTTTTTGCATTATCACAGACGCGTGCTTTGCTACAGACGTACGTAGTGTAGACGCGCCTGTAGTACTGCGATTATCACAATGCGTGTTTTACTATAGACGTACATAGTGTACACTCGTTTGTACTACTGCGATTATCAAGTGGACGCACGCGAGTCTAGTAGTGGACGCTTGTTATTAAAACCCGTCTATAATAAAAATTAAATATATATACGATATCCCTTCCGTCAATTATATGGTATATATGTCAAAGTCAGATATGACATGGATTACATAGAAACCAACGTCACAATCAAACCATACAGGGCTCACAATATATACACGTCAATAAAATAAAAAAAGTAATATCTTACAAGATTGATTGTTTATTATTTTTGGCAAGGGGAAACCATACATAACACGGCCATTACGCGCTTTAGCCCGTCAATAGCACGCGAAGAGCATATATGCCATTTTTCTGTAGAATTAATGAATTAAAAATCCTGGAGATGATAACAAGTGTCAAATGGTGGCATCCCTTTTCTGCTAGAGCTGGAAAAGGCGATGCTCCCAGCTGCTGTGCAGTGTGCCAGCGTGTGGAGCCACATAGTCCAAAAGGAAACGAAATTTCCTCCGCCACTAAAGCCATCGGTTTTCATCAGAATTTGAGTATGCTATTGCTGGCTCGGCTGCCCACCTCCAATAAACAATTCAATTCTTTCGTGAAACACGGTACGTAAGAGCATTTCCAACCATTATGCATTTAAAGTTACGCATTTTAGGCAAATTGCAAACCTCCAAATGAAAATGGCAAGACTAAAATCGGGTGATCTCCAACCATTATGCAAAATGCCAAGTCCATCATCTTTTTTTCCCGGAAATTTTGTTTCGCGGCACTCCTTTCCGCGCAGCCAATTGATCCCGCGCCAAACAGCCCGCCGTCGTCTCCCGTTCACCAATTCCCACGCCAAACAGCCGCGCAGTACCGATCGTAAGCTGCGCAGTTCGTCGTTCCCGTTCGCATATATATATAGAACTATTACTCTGTAGCTGGCTACAAAATAACTTATTTTGTAGCCACTTTGAGTTACGATAATTACTATATTAATTTACAAGATTATAGTAACTCCTTATTAAATGGTTTACTATAACATTACGGTAAATGTCCTCATTGTTATAGTAACCCAACTATCGCAAATATATATACATATTATCGTAAATTAGTATATAAAATTATCGTAAATGGAGGTGGCTACAGAATAACATATTTTGTAGCTAGCTACAGAGTATACTCTCCCTATATATATATATATATATATATATATATATATATATATATATATATATATATATATATATATATATAGGTGTGTGAGAGACCAAAATCACCCGTGATAGTGTGTATCATATCTCGGGAGTCCTTTTGCTCATATCTCAGCGAGTCTAACCATTTCCCCCGACTCTTTTCCAGATCAGTGACAATTTCAGTGACACCTGCGTGTGTTTATAAGCACACACAGGCATCACTCATTAACTAGCTAGAGTCATAAGTGATCTGCATTATTATTAATTCACACTCACTTGAAGTTGTAGGGGAAGAGTATCACTCTCGTGGCGCGCGTGCTCACTAAGACCCTCGAGATACTCCTCTCCGTGTGAGGTCTCCAATTTTGCGTGGGAGTAAGCGGGTCTTTGAAGACTACATATGGATTAATGAAACCAACAGTAGTGTCACTTCTCTTTTTCGACTCTATCATCTCATACCTACATGTATATATATAGTGTCTGTGAGGATAAATATATATACATGTTAGTGAGTTCATTAAACGAAAGAATAATCACTTATTAACAATAGCAGCTAACAAGAGATTTATCGAGAGCATCTATGTGGCATAGTTGGTGTAATTGATTAAATTGGACGTGTATAATATCATCACCAAGGAAGTAATGATGGTTTCTAACTCTGACAAGAAGCCACTGCTCATCCCGGGCACACTGAAAAGTCTTAATATGGCTAGAGAGGGGTGAATAGCCTATTTTAAAAAATCTACAAACTCACTAGAGCAAGAGGTTAGTAAATAACAAAGTGAAGATTTTTGCTCTAGTTCTAAAGAGGTGTTTGCAAGCCACCTATCCAACAATTCTAGTTGCTATTATCACTAGGCACACAAAGAACTAAGTCTCTACTTACACTAGAGAGCTACCTAAAGTTTCTATAGAAGTAAGTAAGCTACTCTAGTTTGCGGGAAAGGAAATAAGAGAATTTGATATTTATACCACTGTGTAGAGGGGATGAACCAATCACAATAATATGAAGTCCAATCACTAGGAGAAATCCAATGAACAATCACAATGGAGACACACAATTTTCTCCCGAGGTTCACGTGCTTGCCGGCACGCTACGTCCCCGTTGTGTCGACCAATACTTGGTGGTTCAATGGCTAAGAGGCATTACACGAACCTCATCCTCACTAGGACACAATAAGAACCTACCCACAAGTGAGGTAACTCAATGACATGAGCAATCCACTAGAGTTACCTTTCAGCTCTCCGTTGGGGAAGGTACAAGACCTCTCACAATCAGCGGGAGATGGCCACAAACAATTACCTGCTCATGTCAATGCTCCTCCGTTGCTTCAAGCCATCTAGGTGGCGGCAACCACCAAGAGTAACAAGATCACCGCAGCCAAATCGATCCCCAAGTGCCACTAGATTCAATCACTGAAGCAAATGCACTTGAAATCACTCCTAATCTCACAAAGATGGTTAATCTATGAAGAAGATGAGTGGGAGGTGTTTGCTAAGGCTCACAAGGATGTCAAGTATGCTAGAATGCCAAGCGTCTGAGCCCCAAGCCGACCAACAACTATTTATAATCTCCCTCAACAAATAGAGCCATTGGGATCTAGAGGCTTGCCCTATCGGGGGCGTCGGACGCTCCGACGCAGGGCATCAGACATAACCTCAGCGTTCGATGGTCCCCCGATAGGTGCGCTACAAAGAAAGATCACTTCCTGTTACCCTTCATCGATGAGATGTTGGAACGGCTTGCAAAGCACTCTTTCTTTTGTTTCATTGATGGGTATTCTGGATATCACCAAATCTCGATCCACCCTGATGACCAAAGTAAGACTACTTTCACATGCCCGTATGGGACTTACGCATACCAACGAATGTCGTTCGGATTATGTAATGCTCCAGCTTCTTTGTAATGGTGTATGATGTCTATTTTCTCTGACATGATTGAGAAAATCATGGAGGTATTCATGGATGACTTTACCATCTGTGGCACAACTTTTGATGTCTAGAGAATCTAGACAAAGTCTTACAAAGACACGAAGAAAAGTACTTAGTCCTAAACTGGGAAAAATGTCATTTTATGGTTTGAGAAGGAATAGTGCTAGGACACAAGGTGTCCGAACGTGGGATAGAAGTGGATAGAGCAAAGATAGAAGTTATTGAACAACTTCCACTTCTCACAAATGTGAAAGGAAACCGAGGCTTTCTAGGCCATGCAGGATTCTATAGGCGTTTTATCAAAAACTTTTCTCAAATCACTAGACCCCTCACTAGATTATTGGCTAAGGATGCACCTTTCATCTTTGATAATCAGTGCTATGAATCTTTTCAAACCCTCAAACAAGCACTCATTTCAGCTGCAATCATCTAACCACCTGATTGGGTGCTGCCTTTCGAATGTGTGATGCTAGTGACTTTGCTGTTGGTGCTGTTCTTGGCCAAACAAAGGATAAAAAGCACTATGCTATATCCTATGATAGCAAAACCTTGACTGGACCACAACTTAATTATGCTACCACTGAAAAAGAGATATTGGTAGTTGTCTTTGCAATAGACAAGTTTAGATCTTACTTAGTTTGAGAAAAGGTAATCATTTATTCAGACTATGATGCTCTCAAATACCTACTCACTAAGAAAGATGCTAAACCTCGGTTGATCTGCTAGATTCTTTTACTCCAAGAATTTGATATAGAAATAAACGATAAGAATGGAGTAGAGAACTCAGTAGCCGATCACTTATCTAGGCTCCAGTGCAAGGAATCACATGAGTTACCCATTAATGACTATCTAAGGGATGACACACTCCTTGCGGTAACACACTCCAACCCATGGTACACGAATATTGTGAATTATATGGTTGTAGGATATGTTCCACCAAGAGGAGTTAAGAGAAATCTCAAATATGAAGCTCAATGCCACTTATGGGATGATCCATATCTCTATCGAGTTTGTTCTGATGGATTATTGTGGAGACGTGTCCCAATGGTGGAAGCAATGAAAATCATAGAGAGATGTCATGCATCACCCTATGGAGGACATTATGGAGCATTCCATATGTATGTGAAGATTTGGCAAAGTGGATTCTTTTGGCCTATGATGTATCAAGATACAAAGGAATTCATTAGAAGATGCGCTAGATGTTAGAAACATGGAAACATCAATGCTCGGGATGCAATGCCACTCCAGAACAACCTCCAAATAGAGTTTTTTGATGTTTGGGGAATCGACTACACGGGACCATTCCAAAGATCTAGAGATGCTAAATTCAATGGTGGCAGTTGATTATGTGTCCAAGTGGGTAGAAGCATTACCATGCCGAGCTGCCGACTCCAAGCACACCAAGAAGATGTTCTATGAAGTGATATTCCCTAGATTCAGCACACTAATAATGGTCATAAGTGATGGAGGATCACATTTCATTGATAAGAGCTTCATACAATTTCTGACAGAATATGGAGTGAAGCATAATGTTGCAACTCCATACCATCCTCAAACCAGGTGTCAAGCAGAAACATCGACTAAGAAAATCAAGAACATTCTACAGAAGACTGTGGATGAGATGGGGAAGAAATGAAAGTAAAAGCTCCATGATGCACTACGGGCATATCACAGAGTATACAAAACACCCATAGGCATGTCACCTTATCAGCTCGTATATGGAAAAATATGCCACTTGCCTATTGAATTAGAATTTAGAGCTCATTGGGCAATCAAGAAATGAAACATAGATCTCTACCAAGCTGGCAAGAATCGTCAAATGCAAATATTTGAGCTAGAAGAATGGAGAGAAAAGGCTTATCACAGCTCCAAGATCTACAAAGAGAGAACCAAAAGATGTCATGACAAGAGAATAAAGCACAAGGAGTTCAAGCCTAGAGATAAAGTTCTATTATTCAACTCAAGAGTAAAGCTCTTCGGTCATGGAAAGCTTAGAAGCGAATGGGAAGGACCATTCAAAGTGATTGATGCTGCATCTCATGGTGCCCTCACGATCTAGGATGATATAGGTAACATATTCAAGGTAAATGGTCAACGTTTGAAGGTTTTTCTTGAACCTGAAATTATAGAAGAAATAGATGTGATTAAGTTTTTGCAATTTAAAGATCCAATCTAAAATTTCTAAAGGCTCTAGACAACTAAAACTCTTTGGCCTAACACTTAATCAGTTCCACAAGTTTTGTTGTCTATTTGAGTGGTGTAGTTTAGAAGTTAAGAGCAGTGAGATCTAACATGCAAGCTGTAAGAGTGAACGACTATGTCAACATTCAGCTTGGGGGAGAGCATCCCCCGTATACCAAGCTAAGTATTCCTCACTCATCTATTTATTCCTAGTAGGTTGAAGGAGAGTTTTAATAGTAGCTTGCAGCATCTTGCTCAGTGTGCATGTTCACAGAACTTTCACTTGTAGAATTGCTTGATGTGTTGTTCTGTTTGCAAAACTAAGGTAGAGATCAAGTGCATGGGCTCTACTGGTGGAAAAACACCAACAAAACCAAATCTATTTCTTTATTTATTTTTCTCCATCCTTATGCATATTAAACAAGATAAAGTTGTGTTACATGATTTATTTATTTATGAGTGGTAAGATCAAAAGATTAAGCATTTAATGTTGCATTTAAGTTCACATGACAGAAAAGAATGAAATTGCTTAACCAATGGAAGGATTGTCTATCTCTATATATAAATTTTCAAATAAGTATGACTATCATCTTTCCAAGATTGAATATAATGTTTTAACTTGTTTAGTTAAGACTGAGATTAAGAGAATGGTGCCATGAACAATTTTAAAGAGCAAAACATATTGAGTTAATCAATTTAAGTTGTAACTCTAATATATTTGTGTCTTCACTTATGTGCAAACCAAGATCAAGAGAAGAGAGTGACCACTTACCTTAGAATATTACCTTTATTATTAGAGCGTGATAGCACTAACTGATGAAGGGTAAATGATTGGTGGTCCTTCCTATTGCATCTTGAGTTGTTCATAGACATCTTGTCTTCTCTGTTGCACTCATTCTTTTGCCATCTTTTGCTTCTTAAAAGTATTCACTCTTTTCACTCTAGTCGTTATTATGCCTACAACAGATTAGTGGACAACACATACCCGAGGAGTATACAAGTTTTTAACATAGGTTGCTTGTCTAGTATTTTATTTTGCTCTATCTATGCTAATGAAAAGATAGTATTAATATTGTTTTAGCATAGATCATATTATTTTATACAGACATGGTTTGAGGTAAAGTAACTTGTAGTAGAGGATAAAGTGAATGAATCATTAATGCTCACAGTTCTTTTATTCATGATGAATGAGTTGTGTCTTCTTCTACAAAGTTATTAAAGTTCAGCATGTCCCTGTCTCATCTCTAATTCGAATTTATCTCATGACTCACCCAAATTAATTTTGGAAGTTTTCTGCAGGGGTTAGTCTACAAAATATACAATGTCTACCACAATATATTATCAGTTCAAAAATCAACCTAGACACCACGTCTACTTTTGATTTAGGAAGGCATTTTAACCTAAGCACGATGCTTAATTCAAAAAGCCTTTGAAAGTAAAAATCAACACATCTCTTAGTTCAAGAATCAAACTAAACACCTCATATAATTATGACTCAAGAAAATAGTTTAAACTAAGTACCATGCCTAATTCAAAAGGTGTATGAAAATACTCCAAACCTTAAGGATACTATAGCAAACAAAGGTAACACGAAAGTTTATAGAGTGCTATTCGAATGGAGATGAAAGAGCATGATTAACAAATTGAATAAATGTAGAGACAATCAATATTAGCAACATAAGATTTTCTAAATAAGGCCATTTCCCCAAGCTGAAATTTTGCAAAGTAAATGTAAGCTTGAGTGGATGTAATTCAAAATTGCATAATGATAGGTTAGTGATACTTGGTGTTGCTACTATTAATTTTCTCACTTCAAACCTGAAATGGTTAGTGACAAGAATATTCACATGAATATTTTGACAATTATATTTCTATGCTAGAGGTGCAAGCTTAATTCATTTTTTAAGAGTGATTATTTTAGAACACAAAGTTGTTCTTGGGAAACCTTCTGATTATAATTTGAGTTGGTGAGGTAGTTTCCTCTAGAACATTAGCCTTTATGCACCTATATCTAGATTACAAAGAGACCTATAATATTTATGATAAACATATGTGAGCATCTACAACCACCCTCTTAATGATTTTATGAATAGGTAGAATAAGAGGGTTGAGGATCTCGTGTGTGATAATATTAGAGACTAATTGATCTAGGAGATTTCTCATATGAGCATGGGTCTGATAGGGTGTTTAATGAAATAATTCACATGCTCGACAATAGGATCTCCCATTTCAAACTCCAAGGGTGCCTCTTCATGGTTGTCTATAGGCAATAAGTTTGCCTCTATTATTTCATGCCTATGACATTTATTAGATATTTTATTTTCTAGGATTTCTTATGAATTGATGTCCCTAAGGTTGGTCTCATCTAAAGCTTTCTCTAAACTTGGGTGAGTTTTGTTTATCAAAGAAATTGATTTAAGCTCAACATTTGAATTTAGACCAAGTTTAGATGCTAGTGCTAAAACTTCATCTTCTTCCGTCCATTCTTTGACAATAGCATATGTATTTCTAATATGTTCTACGCATTCCTACCATTGTTGTTGCTCTTCAAGGGTATCCCTATAATCTTCATGACTCCTATTCTTAGAATGTCTTGATAGATTTTTAGGGTCATTATGAATTTTAGTAGAAGGAGCATAAAAAAATTTATTGGGGTCAAGGATGGGTTCAAAGACATTTAATATGGGCATAGAAGGGGAGAAGATAGAATTTATTTCTAAGTGGCTTGGCTCTCCTTCTATGGCATCACTTGGCATGCCATCCTTGAATTCTTCCCAATGTCTTTTTAGGAAAGGAAGTTGATGATGATTTTTCCAAGATACTCTTCTAAGAAGATATGATATTCATTGATTTAGGAGCATCTTAGCTAATTGGAAGTCTAAATTATCGAAGTGGAATTTTAAAAGTTTAGGATTGATAGCTAAATCTTAAGAATGATGTGATTGTATTTTACTTATCAAGACTTCTATTTTTAGTTTGGATAATAAATCCTTTTCTTCTTTTGGGGAGTTCAGAAATAGCCAGAGCAACTCTTTTGAGCATAATCTCTTGCTTTTCAAAAAAAGATAAGAAAGGACTCTCAAGAAGATAAATCGAGGGATTCCTTTAAACTCTTGGTAAGACCCAAATGTTGAATAAACATGGGGCCTAGCAAACCAAGGTCGGGATTAATGATCCCATGATATATGTGAGAAGGGTTTATTATATTATGTAGACATGGGCATAGCTTATAGATATTATGATAAGGTTTATGCTTTAAGCTTTTGCACATGCCATAAAGATAGGTGTGGAATTTAAATTAATATCCATAAGAATAAACACAAAAATAATGAAGAGACTGGGATAAAATAGGAAAAGATAAAAGTATAATATAAGATTAAGCTAGACTAAGTCAAAATCAGCAAACCGTTCTCCGGCAATGGCGCCAAAAATGCTTGTTGGTATAAATTAACTGCACTCAATTTAAATAAGTTTTAAGTAGGATTATCCGCAAGGGTACAGATATCATACCAGTGTCACATTTTACCCAGAGGTTTTAAATATCGTATCCACCTGGAACAGTTGTGATGATGACAAAGTATATAGACTTAACCCTACGATTAGGATAGATCATATCAAGAAAAAGGAAATAGCTAATGCACTCTGGTTCTGACTCCGATAAACTTTGTATAATATCGTCTTATCAGACAAGTAACCTGAATAGGAGAAGAAACAGAGTAATCTCCTACCAAGAACCTATAAGCCTATCAACGGGATGCGGACTATAGAGTATTCAACGCAGCTATAAAGTCACCTGCGTGAGCTACCATAGTCCGGCTGATCGCGGGACATCCACAAGTAAACTTAGCCTAGGCACCACGTCTACACTACAAAATACTACTTCAACCAAGTAATGACCAAGATCAAAGCACTCAATATGAGATGTGAACCAAAGAATGAATCAATATGAGATGTGAACCAAAGAATGAATAAGAACAAATTACTTAAACCGGAATGGTAAGTACAAAAGTACCTCAGAACGCAGCTCCGGGCGAGGGAACTGAATCATGACGAATACAGCCACAAAGAAGCGCTGACAGGTGTAACACCCTAAAATTTACTCCTTTTGAAATATAGATAAAATTATTTAATTTTGTATTTTTGTGCTCATGAAAATATAGGAAAAATAATATTTTTCATTAAATTAAATTTTATCATAAGGCTTAGCAATATTATTATGCATATATGCTGGTGCATATGTTTTGATGTGGTGCTTGTTGCTCCTTTATGTGTTGATAGTAAGAAAAATATTTAAAATACGTTTAGTAGATCGATCTTCCTTATTCGGCACGTATTTATCTTTTATCTACAACCAAATTCTTTGTTTCTAAGCTCAAATTTTTATTAGGACCTTCCTAAAATATTTTCTTTGTCACTCAAAGCATTTCTATTAGTTCCTCGTCCATCAAGCACTCTCTACAAATTTTTGGGAAATTTTTTTATCTTATGTTCTTACTTTTCTGTGAGCATGATCTAATTTTTAGATGCTCCAAACAATCTTCTCATGAGCTCCAAAAGCTTTATTCGGGTTCCCCATGTTCTATAATATCTCTGAGAATTTTTTCTGAATTTTCGAAGCTTTCGGAGTATTTTTCATGGCTTAAATCATAATTCTGGACTTTTGTAGGATAATTTTATTCGCCAAATTAATTAATTTTAAAAATAATAAAATCTTTCATTTTATCTCATGCTCAAGCCCATGATCTCAATGGTCAATGTCTTTATTTACTAATGGGCTTTAATAATTAATTAGGCTTATTAGTAAAGATGAAGGTTGCAAATCAATTAGTACCATATGGCTAGTTGACGTGGTGGTGGGGAGTTTTTCTCCCTATAATGTACAAACCCCTTAGGCAAAGCACATCAAAGACTATCATATGGGAAGCCTCTAATTTGAGAATTTCTAAGGTAGTAAAATAAAATTTATATGTTCTTCTCTACAACGTGATCGCCATCGTCTCGCCTATACACGACATCTACGAACGGTCGGCTGCTCCGACGTTGCTGTAGCTCCAAGAAAGCGTCGCTGCCGGTGAACCTGCTCTCTGTCCACCAACGTAAGCCCCAATCACTTTATCTTTCAGTTTGGAAAACGCAAACAGCTCGGTTTTAGATTAAAAATACATTTTCACTATTTACAGAATTGCCACTGACTTTCTTTTGGCCATAAAATATTCATCTTAACTCAATTTTGACCCATTCAAATTGCGTTGGATTCGTATTAATGAGATCTACATGTTAGTAACACTGTTTTCTCAGTTTAAAACTTTTTATTTTCGTGACCCTAATTAATTAATTATTTTTCTAAAGGAAATCTTAGAAAATTCATAACTTTTCCATTTTAGCTCCGATTTTTGTGATCTTTACGTTCGTCTGATCGTAGCGATGCGTAGAATCTTTTATAAACTTTTATACTATTTTGATATGATTGCATACTGTTTTAATTATAGCCTTGTTTGCTTCGTGTATGTTTGTTGCCGTATGTTTGTGATCGATGATCGGAATTAGTCGGTGAGCAATTCGTGGTGATCAAGAGTGCTTCAGTAATCAAGATCAGAGCCTTGGCAACTAGTAAGACCAGCAGGATCAACAAGAGCATTTGGATTAAGGCAAGTATAGCATTTGGGTTTTATTTCTGTGACCATGATCTTGTGACTAGATTAATGTTAAGTAATAAATGATAAAAATGACTTTTTAGCAACTTGATGGTTTATCTGTAAGTGATAACCGGGATAACAGTGCAACCATGAGGGCTATAATGGCTATGGCTTTACCTCAGTATGAAGACATTTTCTAGCTTGTTAGAGGTTACCTGAATGGGCGGAGGGCTGAACTGTTTTGGGTATAGTGCGAGCCCCTGTCCCTATTTGTATAGGCTGCGCGTCATTGTGCCATCGGAAGGGGGGCTCTATATCTGCGCGCAAAGGAAACCTTGCGGCCCTAACAGGTTAGACGAACTTTTGAAAGGCTTCATAGTGATCCCTGCCGACCTTCCTTGGAAGTGGGTTAAGAGGCTGATCACCTCGGGCAAAAGGGTAAATCATGACTCATGGGTAAACATGTGCAACCTCTGCAGAGTGTTAAAAACTGGTATACTAGCCGTGCTCACGGTCAAGAGCGGCCTTGGGGATTCTTGCATCGACGATGATGATTCTTGTGTGTTATATATGTTCATTATTTATTATTTAATGCTCTACATTATTTATGTCACATTGATCATGAGATTGTGGGAGCTATACAATCTAGTTGCTATACTTGTGGAGTTCGACATGGACTCACTCTTGCTATTTCCCCCAAACCTCAGGAGAAGTTTAGGCTTGTGATCAACCAGTCAGTTGGATCCTGTAGAGAGAAGTTAATACCCGGAGTTTGGAGTTGTCTATCCGCTGTTTTCTATCAAAGGTTATCTCTTTTATATTATGTACGTTATATAATTTATGCATTGTCTTTTGATATTATCCTTTATTTGTAGCTATATGTGAGATTTGGCTTCTAAGACTCACATATGGTGCATATCTGATTTTTTCTTAAAATCGGGTATTACAAAGTGGTATTAAAGCAATGCTGACTGTAGGACGCAAGCCTAGTTAGAAATTTGTCGTCTTAAGGTTTTGGAATTGTCATAAAATCCTTGCTCTATAAACCTTGGTATTTTCATCCATACTATATCCCTATACTTGCTATTTGTCTCCACCTTGTTGCTTATTTTAAAAGTACATGTTCTCACCTTCACTCCTTGATTTGGTATGCTATTAGAATCTTTTCTTACCCCCTTCTTGCGTCTTTGAAACACAAGTTTTAAGATCTTTGCCCTTAATGAAGAGAACGATAATATCGCAAGTTGAGTGAAGTGTGCTTAGTTGGTTTGTTATTATGCTTATGTTTGATTTGGATCTTTGTAATGATTGCAATGATCTTGTGGAATTACTTCACAATTTCATTATTTTATATACCTAAGGCATAAGGATTAATGAAATAAGTAGTTGGGTTTGGCTATCTCTTGTTTCTATCCCTTGCTGACTTCTAGAGCAGTTTGCAATAATGCTGGTGTATCTAAAGGTCCGATCGTGCAAAGTTTATCAAATTTTTCTGAGCACAACTAGACTTCAAGATCTTTCTCTGACCGCAAGAATCACCCTCATAGCTATTATGGTTTGGAATTTACAAAAATCACAAGATGATATAGATGTGCTGTCCAGAATCTGGACCTGTTTCAGGAACTTGCTGTTTGAGACAAATATAACTATAGAATTAGGAAAAGTGTTCTATAGAAAAGTTATAGACGACTTGCTAAGCTTTCCAACGGTATAAGCTGAAACTTATTTGGCTAAGTAGAACCTGAGATATGATATTTATAATTGGATGTTTTTGTTCTGTATCAAAGTCTGGACAGTTTTGGTATTCCCTATTTTCGGCCATGTTAAAGACAGAATCTGGGAAAACATGGTATACGAAAGTTGTAGAGGATTTCCTAAACTTTTCAAAAATGTAAGGATCTTCTCCAGACGAGTTAAGTAGCTCGTGATATAAATTCTGGAAGTTACTGCACCTTTGCTGAGACATTATCAGAAAGGATATTATGTTTGGTTATTTTACCTATGCTTAAAGACAGAACCTAAGGAGGACTTATACATGAAAGTTGTAGGAAATTTCATAAGTTTTCTAATGATATAATCTGCAACTCTATTGGATTAACAGAATAAGAGTTATACCTGTTTTACTACGCTGATATTTTTCATATCGCGAGAAAATTTCAGGATACCTGTTTGCTCCACTGCACATAAGTTCTTTGGGATGTCAGAAGTTCTCAATGTTAACTTGTCTGGAAAGTATGCAAGCTACCTTTCTTGGTCCCCTAGTTGACTTTTCTTAAGGGGGTAGCCCAATTAAAGAACTACAAGGAGAAGAAATGGTTAATAACTAGAACATCTACAAGAACATCAAGTGCTTGGTATGTTGGTTTGTTTCAAGATATCATTCTATTTGGAGTGTGCTAATACCAATGGAGGTTTATGTCATTACTGATACTCATGGATTAAGAGTTGTGTATGAGGATCAGATGACACCAAAGTCTACAGAGTTGTATGTATAGTGTGAGAGTGAAGCAACTTAACTGTGATAAAGGTACCGATAATTGGAATTTAGTGATGAAACTAACCTTGGATCAAGAGACTCGGTACAGCGAATTTAAAAGACTATATGATGTGTAGCATCTAAAAAGGATAGGGGAAATAAGTTTAGAGAAGGATCGTACCTAATACACTAGGTGTCTCGTCAATATTTAGGAATACTTGAGAGGCTACTTGGAGTAAGAGAGTGGAATCATTGCTATGAAGATATAACTACTAAGAAAGTGAACAAGATTCAAAATCTAAGTCTCTGTGATAACCGTCTTCCGAATCTCGAGGACGAGATTCATCTTAAGGGGGTAGAATTGTAACACCCTAAAATTTACTCCTTTTGAAATATAGATAAAATTATTTAATTTTGTATTTTTGTGCTCATGAAAATATAGGAAAAATAATATTTTTTATTAAATTAAAATTTATCATAAGGCTCAGCAATATTATTATGCATACATGCTGGTGCATATGTTTTGATGTGATGCTTGTTGCTCCTTTATGTGTTCATAGTAAGAAAAATATTTAAAATACGTTTAGTAGATCGATCTTCCTTATTAGCCACGTATTTATCTTTTATCTACAACCAAATTCTTTGTTTCTAAGCTCAAATTTTTATTAGGACCTTCCTAAAATATTTTCTTTGTCACTCAAAGCACTTCTTTTAGTTCCTCGTCCATCAAGCACTCTACAAATTTTTCGGGAATTTTTTTTAGCTTATGTTGTCACTTTTCTGTGAGCATGGTCTAATTTTTAGATGCTCCAAACAATCTTCTCATAAGCTCCAAAAGCTTTATTCGGGTTTCCCATGTTCTATAATATCTCTGAGAATTTTTTCTGAATTTTCAAAGCTTTCGTAGTATTTTTCATGGCTTAAATCATAATTCTGGACTTTTCTAGGATTATTTTATTCGCCAAATTAATTAATTTCGAAAATAATAAAATCTTTCATTTTATCTCACGCTCAAGCCCATGATCTCAATGGTCAATGTCTTTATTTACTAATGGGCATTAATAATTAATTAGGTCTATTAGTAAAGATGAAGGTTGCAAATCAATTAGTACCATATCGCTAGTTGACGTGGAGGTGGGGAGTTTTTCTCCCTATATATATGTACCAACCCCTTAGGCAAAGCACATCAAAGACTATCATATGGAAAGCCTCTAATTTGAGAATTCCTAAGGTAGTAAAATAAAATTTATATATTCTTCTCTACAACGTGATCGCCATCGTCTCGCCTATACACGATATCTACGAACGGTCGACTGCTCCGGCGTTGCTGTAGCTCCAAGAAATCGTCGCTGCCGGTGAACCTGCTCTCTGTCCACCAACGTAAGCCCCAATCACTTTGTCTTTCAGTTTGGAAAACGCAAACAGCTCGGTTTTAGATTTAAAATACGTTTTCACTATTTATAGAATTGCCACTGACTTTCTTTTGGCCGAAAAATATTCATCTTAACTCTATTTTGACCCATTCAAATTGTGTTGGATTCGTATTAATGAGCTCTACATGTTAGTAACACTGTTTTCTCAGTTTAAAACTTTTTATTTCCGTGACCCTAATTAATTAATTATTTTTCTAAAGGAAATCTTAGAAAATTCTTAACTTTTCCGTTTTAGCTCCGATTTTCGTGATCTTTACGTTCGTCTGATCGTAGCGATGCGTAGAATCTTTTTTTAAACTTTTCATACTATTTTTATATGATTGGTGTACTGTTCCAATTATAGCCTTTTTTTGCTTCGTGTATGTTTGTTGCCGTATGTTTGTGATCGATGATCGGAATTAGTCGGTGAGCAATTCGTGGTGATCAAGAGTGCTTCAGTGATCAAGATCAGAGCCTTGGCAACTAGTAAGACCAGCAGGATCAACAAGAGCATTTAGATTAAGGCGAGTATAGCATTTGGGTTTTATTTCTGTGACCATGATCTTGTGACTAGATTAATGTTAAGTAATAAATGATAAAAATGATTTTTTAGCAACTTGATGATTTATCTGTAAGTGATAACCGGGACAATAGTACAACCATGAGGGCTATAATGGCTCTGGCTTTAGCTCAGTACGAAGACCTTTTCTAGCTTGTTAGAGGTTACCCGAATGGGCGGAGGGGCTGAACCGTTTTGGGTATAGTGTGAGCCCCTGTCCATATGTGTATAGGCTGCGCGTCATTGTGCCATCGGAAGGGGGGCTCTATATCTACGTGCAAAGGAAACCTTGCGGCCCTAACATGTTAGACGAACTTTTGAAAGACTTCATAGTGATCCCTGCCGACCTTCCTTGGAAGTGGGTTAAGAGGCTGATCACCTCGGGCTAAAGGATAAATCATGACTCATGGGTAAAGATGTGTAACCTCTGCAGAGTGTTAAAAACTGGTATACTAGCCGTGCTCACGGTCAAGAGCGGCCTTGGGGATTCTTGCATCGACGATGATGATTCTTGTGTGTTATATATGTTCATTATTTATTATTTAATGCTCTACATTATTTATGTCACATTGATCATGAGATTGTGGGAGCTATACAATCTAGTTGCTATACTTGTGGAGTTCGACATGGACTCACTCTTGCTATTTCCTCCAAACCTCAGGAGAAGTTTAGGCTTGTGATCAACCATTCAGTTGGATCCTGTAGAGAGAAGTTAATACCCGGAGTTTAGAGTTGTCTATCCGCTGTTTGCTATCAAAGGTTATCTCTTTTATATTATGTACGTTATATAATTTATGCATTGTCTTTTGATATTACCCCTTATTTGTAGCTATATGTGAGATTTGGCTTCTAAGACTCACATATGGTGCATATCTGGTTTTGTTCTTAAAATCAGGTATTACAACAGGCTGGAACTCCTCCAGAATCTCTTCTCCTCTACTCAATCTCTCTAATCTCTAAACAAGACTAGATCTAGAAGAACTAGTCTCTTCTAATTCCTACATCTAGTTGATCTAGAACTAGATCAACTAGAGGGACCCTAACCCTAATTATATAGAGAATATAAAGCACCGGGGTCTATAATGCCTCTTGGGGGAGCCTTGGGCGTCCCTATATAGGCCAAGGTGGAGTAGGAGGCCAGGAACTGCGATGTCATCAATCCGCGTCTTCATCTTGTGTGCACCATCAGATCAAACCGACTTAAAATCAACGTAGGGATACTTTGCTTGGCTTCCAATGAGGTGTAGGAGGAAGACTCCAAAAGGCGGTGACCAGAAACCCTAGGGGGTGCCGGTCGGCGCCAACCTAGGCTCCTCTGTGGGCCTCACTCCTTCAGGTGTCTTCTAGACTCTTCCTGAGTCTTCTCGTGATGTTTTCCGACGCGGATGAGTTTCGTGGTAATTATGCACTATAATCCCCTTATTTATGCTTTTCTAGAATAATCCCTAGAAAATGAAGAATCACCAAAACTCATGGAAATTGTCAGTTAAAACCCTAGACTAGTGTGTATTCATGTGTTATCTTGTGTCTAAAGTTCTAATAAATATTGACGTTATCGACCGTCAACAATCACCATGATCATCTCTTGCTCCATCACTTGGCATGTACCAATCTCATCTAATCTACACACACATAGCACAGAGGTTAGTACTTTGGGTTTCATCAATTATCCAAAACCAAACTTGGGCTTTCACACACGCTTGCAAGTACCACTTGTTTACCAAGTACATTTGCATACCTAGTTCTGTTAATTTTGTAGGGTTGTATAGACTCTTGCCAAATGCATAAATCTTCCAAGTTTCAACTTCTATAGCACTTGGGATGTCTACTCCGCAGAATATTTGGGCATAGCTTAGACCACTGCCTTTGAAAGATTCCTCAAGTTGATCCAAAGACACATGTTCATCTAAGTTTAGTAAGTCTAAGTTTGAACCATATTGATTATCAACAACTAGTGGGGGCACTGATTGTGATTGTTGCTCGAGCTGTGCAACACCCTTCCTTGCTACCTTCATTTTCTTCTGTGACACCTCATATGACTTGGTGAGAGAGTGGTCATAATCCATTACCAGCCAAGGCTTACAAGGTTCACGCATCTTTTTCTGGTGAGCTTGCACCTTCTGCCTTAGATGATCTAGAGGTACGTAGAAGTATGGCTTCTTCAGGTTTTGCCTCATTTGTCTATCCTTTTTTATTTTTTCAAATAAATTGTTCACATCTTTTTTATCAAAGCATTTATTTCCTCTTCAGTCTTTTGATAAGAACTTTTTTGAGGAATAGCTTGTGTCTTCCCTAAGGCATTCTTCTTTGTTGGCGGGGCAGACGACTTCATTTGTGGGGTGGACCTCTTATAAGTTTGAGACCGCTGTTGAGGCGATTGGGCTCGTGGTGTCGGTGTTGGAGACCGCCATGGAGGCATTGGGGGTAGTGTCGATGTTGGAGACCGTCGTGGAGGCGTTGGGGCTGGTGTTGGTGTTGGAGACTACCGTGGATGCATTGGGGCCAGCGTCGGGGTTGGAGACCGCCTTGGAAGCGGTGGGGCCAGTGTCAGCATTGGAGACCGTCATGTTCGTGGTGGAGATGCGACAATGTGATGATCAAGTGAGGAATGAATTGGACTAAGTTGGGGAGGCCCTGCTATTAAAACAACATGATATGAGTACACTGTTATTTAAGCCAATAGAAAATTAGTAAAAAAATTGTTTCGTGTACTTTATCCGCACCTAGGGATAGGTAGCTGAGGAGGGAGCAGTGTAACAGAACCGACCAAATTATAAGAGATTAAGCCTAATAGTGACCATTCGCATAGTCGAACTATCACGCTTAAGCCCATATAATCCCGGTAGTCCGTGAAATCTCGAAGGATTTCAAACCACACATCACATATACAGCCAAGATCGTAATAAGTTTAGCGGTCGCCATCCACAAGCACATCCAAATTACAACATTCATAAAATACATCAGAGTGCTTAAGGTTATTACAAACCAAGTTCTTCAAGTAGCGGAAGTTTCATAGTTTGAAATTACAACACACACGATAAGTCTGATACAGTGCCATAGTTCGGTCATTCCCACAAAAGCAAAAGAAGAGACGGAGTGACCATCGCCCTTGGTCTAGTCATCACCCATAGCTGGGTACAGACAGAGGATGCAATAACCATAGTACATTTGACCATCTGCAAAACAACATGGGAATAGAACCCTGAGTACGAGAAGGTACTCAGCTAGACTTACCCGTCATAAACTTAAAACAAAGACTCATCAAGGATTATGAAGGCTATTTAGTGGGGTAGCTGACAACCATTTTGCAAAGACCGCAAGGTTTTATTACCCGAACCTACACAAATCTTTTCTTCTTTTAATCTGCTCAAGTTGAAAGTATCATTATCTATTATCTAGGTTTGCTCCTGTGCTATTACAAGCAAGTATGAGACTATGATAGTACCTCATCACAGCAGTCATAAACCCGTTTCATTATAACCCAAGTGTTCCATAGTCCTTACTACGAGGACAGGGCTCATGTCAAGTGCTCACTGTCCAGGAGCGATGGCGATTCGAATCGATTTCTAACCAGCTGGCGAGGTATTCCCCACACAAACCACACTCACTGATCAAGTGAGCTACAGATCACCGTATTACACTATCCAGGACCAATTCGCGGGTTCGGCAGGCACCGCCAGTACCCGAGGACCGTTCCGGCGACCGAGGTATCCAAGGTATACCAAGGTTGCGCGCCGCGCCCTCGTCGTTCTCCTCAACCACCACCAATACAGCGCATGGCGGCTCGATTCCCGGCCCGGATAGTGTTCAGGCTTCGCGGTCGGAACGACTTATCCTTCCAGCTAAGTGTGGGGCATGCGTTCAACATGACAAGAGGGCCGTCAACGATCGGTCCTTAATCGACACAGGCAGGGGCACTATGGGCAACCCACCATAAGACCCTGCCCGGTCTCCAATTACATTCCACACTTGGTTATTTCTTTCCCCAAGCAACCACTGCTTAATCAAGCAGGTATCCACCTATATCTCGCAGGTGACAGGACATCACCCGACTTCTACCGGACTAAGCAAGCTAAGCATAGACTCCGCGCCTGTCTACATAGGACAAGGTAGATAAACGAGCAGGGATAACAAGGTTGGTTTGACATCCTTTCTTGGTTTTCCATCCTTTGTCTTCTTTCTGAACACAAAGTTGATGTTGCTCACTATTTTGAAAACTCTCTGGCCTTTGCTATTACCTGATGGTGCATCTGAGTTCCTTTCATCATTATTGTCGAAGTACTTATCCATCTTTTTTAGGCGGTACCTGTGCCCTTTTGATAAGAAGCGTCTATGCCTCATGTACACTATTTTCTTAGATGCATTAAGGGACACATAATGGGTTCCATCTATGCACACCACACAACCAACCTTTCCTTTGAATTTCCCTGACAATGTGAAGAGAGTAGGGTAATCATTGATCGTAACAAAAATAATTGCTCTTAGTGTGAATGAATCTTTGCGATACTCGTTGAAAGTTCCTAATATGGCTAGAAGGGGGGTGAATAGCCTATTAAAAAGTTCTAAAAATTCACTAGAGCAAGAGGTTAGTAAATAACAAAGCGAAGCTTTTTGCTCTAGCTCTAAGGGGTGTTTGCAAGCCACCTATCCAACAATTCTAGTTGCCAGGGGCAACATTCAAGAAGAAGTCCATTTTCTTCGAGTATTTGCCATACTGGAAAGAATTGGACATACGACACGCGATCGATGGTATGCACGTCCAAAAGAACGTGTTCGAAAGCCTAATTGGCACATTGCTAGATATCAAGACGAAGACAAAGGAAGGACTCAATTCACACTTCGACATGGTACAGTTAGGTATAAAAAAAGAGCTTCATCCTGTTCTTCAAGAAAATGGAAAGTACCATCTCCCAGCAGCAAGCTACAACCTCACCATAGATGAGAAACATGTGATGTGTGAGTGGTTGAAGAATTTGAAAGTCCCCTCTAGATTCTGCTCTAGTATACGGAGTATTGTGTGAATGAAAGACTTTACACTCACCAACTACAAGTCACATGATTGTCATGTAATGCTGACTACTTTCCTCCCTATTGCAATAAGGGCTATAAATCCAGTGTTCTTGAATATGGCAGTCACACGATTGTGCTATTTTTTCAATAAGGTCACAGAAAAGGTAATTGACCGTGATGAGTTAGAATCCCTTCAGGAATTCGCAGTGGAGACAGTGTCACTGTTTGAGATGTGTTTTCCCCCAGCATTCTTTGATATCATGGTGCACCTTGTGGTGCACTTGGTTCCACAAATACAAGCATTGGGTCCCATGTACCTGCATGAAATGTGGACGTACGAGTGTTTTATGGCAATACTAAATGGCTATGTATCAACTCGTGCTCGTCCTGAGGCATCCATGGTAGAGGGGTGTTGTGCTGAAGAGGCAATTGAGTCCGGAGGACCATTCTGCAATAGTGTCCTAAAAGACTAGGTCGCAATAGGTTTGCCTCCGTCATGGCATGAGGGTAGGCTGCATGGAAGTGGGAGGATTGGACGAAAATCATTTATCCCGCCAGATTACAATACAGTCCTTGAGGCACATCACAGCATCTTACATCAGCTCTCGATAATGGAGCATTTGCTCGATCAACACTTGAATGAGCTTCGAGAACATAATCTGGGGCAAACAAATGATTGGGTAATGAAGGAACACAAGAAACAATTGTACACATGGCTAAGGGAGCAGGATATTCCATCTGGGAAAACAATTGAGGAACAAACCATCAAGGCTTTGGCATCTCGACCATCACGCTAAGTGACAACATGGCAAACCTATGACATAAGTGGATTCACAATTCATACCAAGGATAAAAAGAGCATAACACAAAATAGTGGTGTTCGATGCGAGGCCATAGACGATGAAACTGGTGATATTATTACATACTTTGGCTTCATCGACGACATATGGGTACATTTTTTATCCCTGTGTTTCGATGTTAATGGGTAGAAGATAAACATGTCACAGTGTATAATTATGGGGTCAGAGTTCTTGATCTAAGTAAAGTGGGATACAAAGATGACCCGTGGATCCTTGGTAACCGTGCTGCACAGGTGTTCTATGCTGAACAGATCCTTTCTAATAATGAGAAGAAAACTACTGACAAGCTGAAGCATGTAGTTTTTCCAGGAAAGCAACAAGCAATAGGAGTTGATGGTGTAGCGGATCTAGAGGATTTTAACCAGTTCAGCGACATGTCCCTCTTTGTGGATGACTATCCTGCTAAGATAAGAAATGTTGAGCGAAGCATCTCAGAAAGTTCTTTGCCTTGGGTGCACGCTGATGGACAAGGAAGAATAGTAACTGCCTAGATTGTATTTGTCATTCATCATGTAAACTCTAGTCATCATGTAGTCTCACTCAAATTTATGAAACTATATGTGAGACCTTTCGATTTAGAACTATACTTTCGTAACGCTTTGTCAAATGCAACATAATTATGTTACAAATAATGTAGAAACAATATAATTATATTATAATATCAATACACAAATAATATATATAAACAACATAATTATGTTACAAACAATGTAGAAAAAATATAATCATATTATAATATCAACATACAAATAATATATAACACTAAAAATTAAAAAGAAATTTAGAAACAATATAATCATATTATCAATATACAAACAATATATAACACTAAAATTAAAAAAGAAATTTAGAAACAATATAATCATATTATAATATCAATACATAAATAATATATATAAACAACATAATATAATCATATTATAATATACATGAAATATATGATACAAATATATTTTATATTTAAAATAATGTAGAAACAATATAATATACCAATTATTTTACATTATGTTACAAATAACGTACAAACAATATAATATACAAATAATATATAACACTAAAAATAAAAAAATATAACAGAAATTATTTTGTACAGGCGGTTGGCGTTGACCACTGCCTGTAGAAATCGTTTCTGTAACACCCGATTTTAAGGACAAAATCAGATATGCACCATATGTGAGTTTTAGAAGACAAACCTCACATATAGCTACAAATAAGGGGTAATATCAAAGGACAACGCATAAATTATATACCGTACCAGAAACAACCTTAGGCAGCAAACCACGGAAGAGAACTCCAAACTTCGGGTGTTAACCTCACTCTACAGGATCCAACTGACTGGTTGATCACAAGCCCAATACTTCTCCTGAGGTGTGGGTGAGATAGCAAGAGTGAGTCCATGACGAACTCCGCAAGTATAACAACTAGATTGTATAGATCCCACAATCTCATGATCAATGTGACATAAATAATATAGAGCATTAAACAATAATCAATGAGTTTCTTAACACAAGATTCATCACCCTTAATGTAAGAGTTCCCAAGGCCGCTCGTGACCGTGAGCACGGCTAGTATACCGGTTTTTAACACTCTGCATAGGTTGTACATCTTTACCCATGAGTCATGATTTACCCTTTCGCCTGAAGTGATCAGCCTTATAACCCACTACCAAGGTAGGTCGGCAGGGATCACTATGAAGTCTTTCAAAGGTTCGTCTAACAGGTTAGGGCCGCTTGGTTTCGGTAGTCAGTCCATGTGATTCTACCCCGTAGGGGATCCACGGTCTGCTATCCACTATTTGCGCCACACGGGTAACCTCTAACAAGCTAGAAAAGTTACTCATACCTGACTAAAGCCAGAGCCATTATAGCCCTCATGGTTGCACTTTCATCCCGGTTATCACTTACGAATAAATCCTCAAGTTGCTAAAAAGTCATTATTATCATTTGTTGCTTTATATTAATCTAGTCACAAGATCATAGTCATAGAATTAAAACCCAAATGTTATACTTGCCTTAATCAAATTGCTCCTGCTGGTCCATCTGATCTTACTTGCTTCCACGGCTCTGACCTTGATCACCGAAGTAATGCCCACTGACCAAACTCGGTCACCAATCATCAACACACAAGCAATCGAAGACAGACATACAGGAAGCAAACAAGATTGCAATTAGAACAGTACACCAGCAGTAAATAAATTTAATAAAAGTTTTCCAAAATCATCTACACGCTGCTACGATCACGTCAACAGGAAATTCACGGAAAACGGAGTTACGACTTGAAATCTACGCATTAAACGGGACTGCAAAGGCTATCTACGGACTTGTATTTAACTAGGAAATCTAACTGTGGTGAACCTAGGCAACAATGATACCAACGCGAAGCTTATAAAATTATGAAACTAACGCAACTTGAACGGATCGAATCGGAGCTAAAACAGAGAAGATATGAATTTTCTAAGATTTTCTTTAGAAAAGTAATTAATTAAATAGGGTCACAAAATTAGAATATTTCAAACTGATGAACCAAGATTACTAACATGTAGATCTCGCGAAAACGAATCTAACGCAATTTGAACGGGTCAAATCGGAGCTAAAACGAATATTTTATGGCCAAAACATTGCAGTGGCAATTCTGTAATTAATTTGAAGTCGAAAATGAAATTTAAATCAAATTTCAATCTGGATCTGGAGTTGGCCGAGGACTGCGGGTTCTATATCTATGAAGTCGAGGGGCTCTTTAATAAAAATCCCCGCGAAGGGGTAAGTTCTAATCATGGGCGTTGGATCAAGCTTGGATAGAACCTTGATATCACGGGTTGATGCATTTTCAACTTATCTTGAAGTGAGAGTTGTCTCGTGAGATATTCTATGAATATGATCATCTCTCCTTCTCGTGTCATTGACGTTGGTAACTTGATGACAGGGAGTGTAGTATCCCATGGATCAGGAGCCCTATATGATGCCTCTTACTGATACGTGGGAAGAGAATGATGATCCTACCCTTGATGGATGTTATGAGTGTGATGAAACTGAGTTCTATCAAAACAATGATACTGAAGAGCAAGTTGGAAATGAATCAAATCAGAATCCACAACGGCGAAAAAGAAAAAGGAAAAGCTGTAAGAAGTATGCTCATGGAAGTAGGGTGCAACGAGACTATATCAATGGGAGACTGAGCAATGTGGATAGGCATAACATTCATGGAGCTACCGAAGTGGTTGGTGGCTATATTCAAGTAGACTCAGTGCAA
This sequence comes from Sorghum bicolor, assembly GCF_000003195.3. NCBI lineage: Eukaryota > Viridiplantae > Streptophyta > Magnoliopsida > Poales > Poaceae > Sorghum > Sorghum bicolor. The sequence goes on along the minus strand of NC_012870.2, from coordinate 50,749,299 downwards.
GTTTTTGCTCTCTTTGACCCGAGTGCTTCGCATTCTTTCATTTCCACCGACCTCATAAAGACAATCGAGAGGGTAAAGTGTCCAACGAAGAAGCCTTTACTAGTTCAAACCCAACTGGGAGAAATACAAGCAGATCAGTTGTGCTCAAATATCAATCTGGTCGTAAACAAGGAAAACTTCACTATAAACCTCATTGTGCTAGAGTCACTTAGTATTCCCTTGGTCCTTGGTAATGAATGGTTGTGTGCACACAAAGGAGTGATCTATGGTACCCGGTACAAAATGCTCTTAGCAGCACCGTCAGGAAAAAGAATTGAGTATCACGGTGGTCCACTCCTACCTGATGAAGCAAATGCATATTAAGTTTCTATGTCTCTTGGAGTTGTAAGATAAGAGGATTAGTAGTCAAGATGGACTTCGGTCAACTATGAATAATAGTTATTCAATGGAAATGTTGTTCATGAGGTGTGACCTTGAGACAAGTGCTTAAGTTTGGTATGCAAGTTGTGAAGTTGAAAGGATTATCAAGATATTTTCCTGTTTCTCTTAGAGGATCTGAGCCTCTTTCGAATCTCGAGGACGAGATTCATTTTAAGGGGGGTAGAATTGTAACACCCTAAAAATTCCCTTGTTTTAAATAGTTGAATTTGATTTATTGAGTCAATTTTGTGAGCATCAAAATATAGGAAAAATAATAAAATTTTGGGAAAATAAAATTTAATATAAGTTTAGAAAACTTTTTGATGCATTCCTGCTGCAGCACTTTTATTTTGTGATGTGTGAATTTTGGTAAAAAAAAATTTATTCAAAATTCAATTTGAAAGAAGCTTTGAAAATTAGTTTGAAAAAAAGAGAAGAAGAAATCCAGTTCCCCCCTCCTTCTCGGCCTGCTGGCCCAGCCCACCCCGCGCCCCCCTTCTCCCTTCCTGGGCCGTGGCCCAGCCGGCCACCCTCTTACCCCCTTCCCCTCTCCTCCATCCAAACCGCCTCCTCCCCCTCTCTCAGTTCAGGAACCGCAAGCCGCGCCCCCCCACGCCCACGATCTCCCCCCCCCCGCGTTTCGGCTTCAAGAGGAGAGCACCCGCGCGTCCGAGCACTCCCTTCCCCATTCCCCCCTCGCCTCCGTTTTCGCCTGCTGCGCGCAACCCGACGCCGGAGCTCCGCCGCGACCCTCCGCACGAAAGCCACCGTTCCGAGCCGCCTCTGCTCCCGTTCCTCGTCGTGGAGAGCGCGCTCCACCTCCCTCTCCTTCCCTGACCCATTTTCTTTGGTTTTTAGCGCCTCTAGTGGATGTCCTAGGAGCACCGACGGGGCCGGCCAGGGCGCCACCGTCGGCCTCCTTGAAAGCCGCCCCTCTGGACGCGTTATGCCCCGTGTTGGATTCGCCGCGATCTCCTCTCTCTCCCGGTGTGTTTAGTTCGTGAAACCGAGCTCCGTAGCGCCTGCGCGAGTTCTCCGGCGAGCTTGCTCGCCGCGGCCATGGCGGCGCCGCCGCGCCCTCCCTCCCCTCCGGCGGCCGCGCCCCCTGCTTCTCTCTCTCTTTCTCATTTTGCGATCTGGGCCGTTGAGTTCTAATCGGACGGTCCAGGGCGCCCCGTACCACTTCAAGGGTAAAATTGCTAAAGAGACCCTATGTTTTTTCCAAAACAACCCGCTGTCCTTAGCGTATTCGTTAGAAATACGCTTTGCTGTTTAGGAAACGTAAATTGCGTCGGTTTAGGTCAAAAGGCGTTTTCAGAAATTTACAGAATTGCCATTGCATTGTTTTGGCCATAAAATATTCATTTTAGCTCCGATTTGACCCGTTCAAATTGCGTTAGATTCGTAATTAAATTCTCTACATGTTAGTACCACTGTTTATGTAGTTTGCAACTTTTTAATTTCAGGGTTAGGTTTAATTAATTAAATAGCTATAGGAAATCGCCGTAAATCCGTAATTTGGTCGTTTCAGCTCCGATTTTCGTGATCTTCGTATCTATGTGATCGTAGCGAAACGTAGGTTCTGTTTTTAAATATTTTATTTCATTTTTGATCTGTTGGTGTACTGTTCTAATTGCAATCTTGTTTGCTTCGTGTATGTCTGTCTTCGATTGCTTGTGTGTTGATGATTGGTGACCGAGTTTAGTTAGTGGGCATTACTTCGGTGATCAAGGTCAGAGCCGTGGAAGCAAGTAAGATCAGCAGGACCAGCAGGAGCAATTGGATTAAGGCAAGTATATCATTTGGGTTTTAATTCTATGACTATGATCTTGTGACTAGATTAATATGAAGCAACAAATGATAATAATGACTTTTTAGCAACTTGAGGATTTATTCGTAAGTGATAACCGGGATGAAAGTGCAACCACGAGGGCTATAATGGCTCTGGCTTTAGTCAAGTATGAGTAACTTTTCTAGCTTGTTAGAGGTTACCCGTGTGGCGCAAATGGGGGATAGCAGACCGTGGATCCCCTACGGGGTAGAATCATATGGACTGAGTACCGAAACCAAGCGGCCCTAACCTGTTAGATGAACCTTTGAAAGACTTCATAGTGATCCCTGCCGACCTACCTTGGTAGTGGGTTACGAGGCTGATCACCTCAGGCGAAAGGGTAAATCATGACTCATGGGTAAAGATGTACAACCTCTGCAGAGTGTTAAAAACTGGTATACTAGCCGTGCTCACAGTCACGAGCGGCCTTGGGAACTCTTACATTAAGGGTGATGAATCTTGTGTTAAGAAACTCATTGATTATTGTTTACTCCTTTATATTATTTATGTCACATTGATCATGAGATTGTGGGATCTATACAATCTAGTTGTTATACTTGCGGAGTTCGTCATGGACTCACTCTTGCTATCTCCCCCACACCTCAGGAGAAGTATTGGGCTTGTGATCAACCAGTCAGTTGGATCCTGTAGAGTGAAGTTAACACCCGAACTTTGGAGTTATATTCCGTGGTTTGCTGCCTAAGGTTGTTTCTGATTTACTATGTACGCTATGTAATTTATGCGTTGTTCTTTGATATACCCCTTAT
>NC_012870.2:50727387-50746181 GCF_000003195.3 Sorghum bicolor | reverse complement strand
GATCCCACAATCTCATGATCAATATGACATAAATAATATAGAGCATTAAACAATAATCAATGAGTTTCTTAACACAAGATTCATCACCCTTAATGTAAGAGTTCCCAAGGCCGCTCGTGACTGTGAGCACGGCTAGTATACCAGTTTTTAACACTCTGCAGAGGTTGTACATCTTTACCCATGAGTCATGATTTACCCTTTCGCCTAAGGTGATCAGCCTCGTAACCCACTACCAAGGTAGGTCGGCAGGGATCACTATGAAGTCTTTCAAAGGTTCGTCTAACAGGTTAGGGCCGCTTGGTTTCGGTAGTCATTCCATGTGATTCTACCCCGTAGGGGATCCACGGTCTGCTATCCCCCATTTGCGCCACACGGGTAACCTCTAACAAGCTAGAAAAGTTACTCATACTTGACTAAAGCCAGAGCCATTATAGCCCTCATGGTTGCACTTTCATCCCGGTTATCACTTACGAATAAATCCTCAAGTTGCTAAAAAGTCATTATTATCATTTGTTGCTTTATATTAGTCTAGTCACAAGATCATAGTCATAGAATTAAAACCCAAATGCTATACTTGCCTTAATCAAATTGCTCCTGCTAGTCCTGCTGATCTTACTTGCTTCCACGGCTCTGACCTTGATCACCGAAGTAATGCCCACTGACCAAAACTCGGTCACCAATCGTCAACACACTAGCAATCGAAGACAGACATACACGAAGCAAACAAGATTGCAATTAGAACAGTACACCAGCAGTAAATAAATTTAATAAAAGTTTTCCAAAATCATCTACACGCTGCTACGATCACGTCAACAGGAAATTCACGGAAAACGGAGTTACGACGTGAAATCTACGCATTAAACGGGACTGCAAAGGCTATCTACGGACTTGTATTTAACTAGGAAATCTAACAGTGGTGAACCTAGGCAACAATGATACCAACGTGAAGCTTATAAAATTATGAAACTAACACAACTTGAACAGATCGAATCGGAGCTAAAACAGAGAAGATATGAATTTTCTAAGATTTTCTTTAGAAAAGTAATTAATTAAATAGGGTCACAAAATTAAAATATTTCAAACTGATGAACCAAGATTACTAACATGTAGATCTCGTAAAAACGAATCTAACGCAATTTGAACGGGTCAAATCGGAGCTAAAACGAATATTTTATGGCCAAAACATTGAAGTGGCAATTCTGTAATTAATTTGAAGTCGAAAATGAAATTTAAATCAAATTTCAATCTGGATCTGGAGTTGGCCGAGGACTGCGGGTTCTATATCTATGAAGTCGAGGGGCTCTTTAATAAAAATCCCCGCGAAGGGGTAAGTTCTAATCATGGCCGTTGGATCAAGCTTGGATGCGCTTGATTAAAAGAAAAAAAAAGAAAAAAAAGAGAGAGAGGGAGGGGGTGGCACACCGGCCAGAGCGTGGCAGAGACACGGCGGTGGCCATGGATTCCGGCCAAAGCTCGCCGGCGCAAATGGATCGGGAGCTACGGTGCACGGTTTTCGATTCCGAAAGCACGGGGGGGAGAGAAGGACGATGCGAACACACCCATCCCCTCAGCGCGGCCGGGGAGAGACCCGAGCGACACGCTCCATGGCCGGCAGCCATGGAGCTCGCCGGAGCTCGCGGCTGGGAGGCTAGGGGCACGCAAAAGCCTAGGACTTGGCCGAGAAGAATGCAGGGAAGGTAGGAGAGCTCACCAGCGCGACAGAAACGGCGAGGACGGCTTGGCCCGATGGATTTCGCATAGAGGTCGCCGGCGGTGTCCTTGCAACGGCTACTGCGCGTAGCGAGCGGGGGCAGGGGCGAGTGCAGAGCGAATTGAGGCACGGATGAAGGCTCGGGTGCGGGTGCAGTTCGAAATAGCCGAGGCGCAGGGGAAGAAGGGGTGAAGAACGTGGGAGCGGGGCGGCTCGGGCGGTTGTGCTGAGAACAGAGAGAGGGAGGGAGCAGTTGCGGGAGGAGAGGGATGACAGGCGGGCCCCGCCTGGCAGTGAGAGAGAGGAAGGGGGAGAGGAGGGTGCTGGCGTTGGGCTGGTTTGGGCCAAGTTTGCCGAAAGCGGGGGGATGGATTTCTTCTTTTTTTTCAAACTAATTTTTAAAGCTTCATTCAAATTGAATTTTGAACAAATTTTCTTTTACAAAAATTCACACATCACAAAATAAAAGTGCTGCAGCATGAATGCATCAAAAAGTTTTCTAAACTTATATTTAATTTTAATTTAACAAAAATTATTATTTTTCCTATATTTTGATGCTCACAAAATTGACACCATAGATCGAATTTCAACTATTTTAAAGAAGGGAATTTTTAGGGTGTTACAATTCTACCCCCCTTAAAATGAATTTCGTCCTCGAGATTCGGAAGAGGCTCAGATCCTTTAAGAGAAACAGAAAAATATCTTCATAACCCTTTCAAGTTCACAACTTGCATACCAAATGTAAACACTTATACCTCAAGGTCACATCTCATGAATAATATTTCCATTGAATAACTATTATTCATAATTGAGCAAAGTCCATCTTGACTACTAATTTCTTTTAGATTACAACTCCAAGAGACATGGAAACTTAATATGCATTTGCCTCCTTAGATAGGAGTGGACCACCGTGATACTCAATTCTCTTTCCTGATGGTGCTGTTAAGAGCATTTTGTACTGGGTACCATAGATCACTCCTTTGTGTGCACACAACCATCCATTACCAAGGACCAAGGGAATACCAAGTGACTCTAGCACAATGAGGTTTACAGTGAAGTTCTCCTTGTTTATGACCAAATTGATATTTGAGCACACCTGATCTACTTGTATTTCTCCCACTAGGGTTTGAACTAGTAAAGGCTTCCTCGTTGGGCACTTCACCCACTCGATCGTCTTTACCAAGTCAGCAGAAATGAAAGAATGCGAAGCACTCAGGTCAAACAGAGCAAAAACTTGCACTGAGTCTACTTGAATATAGCCACCAACCACTTTGGTAGCTCCATGAATGTTATGCCTATCCACATTGCTCAGTCTCCCATTGATATGGTCTCGTTGCACCCTACTTCCATGAGCAGACTTCTTACAGCTTTTCCTTTTTCTCTTTCGCCGTTGTGGATTCTGATTTGATTCACTTCCAACTTGATCTTCAGTATCATTGTTTTGATAGAACTCAGTTTCATCATACTCATAACATCCATCAAGGGTAGGATCATCATTCTCTTCCCACGTATCAGTAAGAGGCATCATATAGGGCTCCTGATCCATGGGATACTACACTCCCTGTCATCAAGTTACCAACATCAATGACACGAGAAGGAGAGATCATATTCATAGAATATCTCACGAGACAACTCTCACTTCAAGATAAGTTGAAAATGCATCAACCCGTGATATCAAGGTTCTACCCCCCTTAAGAAAGGTCGACTAGGAGGCACAAGGAAGGTAGCTTGCGCTTTTTCTTGACAATTTATTTTGCACTGAGACCTTTTGACATCCCAAGGAACTTACGTGCAAGGAAGAATTAAATATCCTGAAATTTCCTCGCGATAAGAACATCACCAGCACAGTAAAATGGACATAACTCTTGTTCTATTAATCCAATAGGGTTATAGCTTATACTGTTAGAAAGCTGGGCAACTTATCTAAAACTTTGCTGTAGAACACCTTTCCAAAATCTATAGTTGTATTTGTCCCAAACAGTAAGCAACCAAAACTGGTCCAAGTTCTCGACAGCACAATTGTATCTTCTTGTGATTTTCATAACTCCAATTCCAAAATAGCTATGGGGGTGATTCTTGAGGTCAGAGAAAAATCTTGAAGTCCACTATCATCCAGAATTTTCTCATGATTTTTGGTCATTCAAGAACAGAGACATAAATTGATAAAGATGAGATACTCTAGAAAGGCACGATAAGGTAACAAGAGAAAAACCAATACCCAACTATTTATGTCATTAACCCTTATGCCTTAGACATATAAACTAAATGAAATTGTGAAGAAACTCACAAGATCATTACACTCACTACAAAGATCCAAATCAAACATAAACATAAAGACAATACAACCAAGCAGTAAAGGTTCACAAGGCACACAAACTCGACTTTCGCTACTAGCGTTTTTATTACGCAAGGGCACAAACTCCTATATCTTAAACTCACTATGGCTTCTTTCATGATACTACTGTTGGTTCTTCTGTGGACAAGACTTTACATAGTGTCCTTCCTGTCGGCAGTGATAACACTTTTTCTTAGCTGGATCCTTCGTGATATCATCTTCCACTGAGGTGTTGCTCGGTGTGTTATCAGTTCGCTGACTCTGAAGGTTTGTCTCTAGCTGGCTAGCTTTCTTCCTAACTTGGTTGATCCTTCGAGGTTGAAACTCTTTATAAGTGATTGTCCATCCATCTATGTATACCTCATGAGCAGTGGGGTTAGCTTGAGAAGTTTCTTCATCTCCAAGGTTTGGATTTTCATGGCCAGAGTTCAAAGCTAAATGTGACAACATAGGATTTGGATGTTGTTCACTTCCCAATGTTGGCTCTAGTGATTTTGCCTTCCTCTTCTTATCCTCATTAGTCACACCATTTGATGTTACCTTAACTTCCTTTTTAGATGACCTATTCCGACGACAAGGAAGACCATAATGCCTACAACAATGGCATTGATCTTGATATCCCGATGTACTACTACCAACACCTTCATGAGTTCTCATATTTTTCCAAACTTCTGCTACTTGTCTCTTCACTGGTCCTGAGATGCACTGCTGAGAGTTCCCAATCTGAGTCATTCCTTCCACTACTTGCTTTTGCATGGCTATAAGCTTCTCCTTGTCGAATGCTTTTACGGGTGGCATCTCTGAGTCCTTTTGTTCATTCATGCCAAAATATCTCCTCATTATGAGCCATCTAAATAGGCAATGTGGTTGGATTTAGAATAAAGACAAAGTTTTATAACAGAATAGGGCAGAGGTAAGCATAAATTTTAGCAATTATCAAGGTTAAGGTGAAAGCAAGAAGTAAGCAGAGATAGAAGCATTCTAAAATGTCTGGTTCTAACTAGGCTTGCGTCCTACAGTCAGCATTGCTCTGATACCACTTCGTAACACCCGATTTTAAGAACAAAATCAGATATGCACCATATGTGAGTTTTAGAAGACAAACCTCACATATAGCTACAAATAAGGGGTAATATCAAAGGACAACGCATAAATTATATAGCGTACATAATAAATCAGAAACAACCTTAGGCAGGAAACCACGGAAGAGAACTCCAAACTTCGGGTGTTAACCTCACTCTACAGGATCCAACTGACTGGTTGATCACAAGCCCAATACTTCTCCTGAGGTGTGGGGGAGATAGCAAGAGTGAGTCTATGACGAACTCCGCAAGTATAACAACTAGATTGTATAGATCCCACAATCTCATGATCAATGTGACATAAATAATATAGAGCATTAAATAATAATCAATGAGTTTCTTAACACAAGATTTATCACCCTTAATGTAAGAGTTCCCAAGGCCGCTCGTGACCGTGAGCACGGCTAGTATACCAGTTTTTAACACTCTGCAGAGGTTGTACATCTTTATCCATGAGTCATGATTTACCCTTTCGTCTGAGGTGATCAGCCTCGTAACCCACTACCAAGGTAGGTCGGCAGGGATCACTATGAAGTCTTTCAAAGGTTCGTCTAACAGGTTAGGGCCGCTTGGTTTCGGTAGTCAGTCCTTGTGATTCTACCCCGCAGGGGATCCACGGTCTGCTATCCCCCATTTGCGCCACACGGGTAACCTCTAACAAGCTAGAAAAGTTACTCATACTTGACTAAAGCCAGAGCCATTATAGCCCTCATGGTTGCACTTTCATCCCGGTTATTGTTGACGGTTCTTAAGTATCAATTTTAATTATCAAATAAACAAGGGAAAGGACCAATATGCAACCAACACCTAGAATTAGGGTTTGATCTGACAGAATTCCACGAGTTTTGTTGTTTATCTGTTTCTGCAGAGGGTTATCAAGAAATAAGGAAGAAAGGACCACATGTCGGGATTACATAGAGATATCAACGCACCGCGCGATTTTCTACCATCTAGAGGACTCCAGAAGCCACGGGAAGAAGGCAGAGGCCGAAAGGGGCCAGGCCCAGGGCGCCCGCCCTGGTGAGCTGGGCGCCCGCCCCCTGCTGGACTCCATTCAGGACTCTCTTCGCACACGATGTTCCACCGACCTAATGGATCAAAGATAATGTAGTACCACCTCACCTACCGACCCAAAAACGCATAGAGGAGGAGGACTATATAAGGAGACCCCCCTGGCCCCTGGAGAAGACAAGAAATTATCATAGAGATTGAGGGGTGCCCTCGAAGGAAAACCTCTTCTCTAATTAATATTTCTTTTTAGGCTTAGCAACCAATGTAAAGTAGAAATAGATCTTCTAGTTTCTACTAGATTGAGAGAGATAGAGTGGAGGTGTAGATTGGAGGAAGCCCGGCCTGTCGGTGTCTACTCCAAGCTTGTACCTGCGGGATCAAGTTCTCCTAACCCGAAGCTTGCTCCTAGGATTCTTCAGTATTTTGACTTCTAAATTCTAGTAAGTTCTTGTTTTATTGTTCTTCTGGTTTATGAGTTTACTTTAATCTCTTCGCGTAGAGTTTAGAGTAATCATTGCTGGCGTAAACGTGGTGTTTAGGCTGGGGTACTCATAGATATTCCCTGACTAGCTGGACCGTGGTAGTAGTGAGGAACGTGACAATTCCGAGTTACCTTTGCAGACCATATTTCATTAGCAGGAAGGATATGGTTTATAGGTGCGGGTAGAACATCCTTTGTGGTGTCTAGATTCCGTTAGCCTCCCCAATAGAACAGTAGATCATCCTTACCAAGGTTAAAAGGAGACTACAGTTGTAGTCTTCTCTATTTATCACTCACATCGAGAGACATTCTTTGTTGCCTAAAGGGTTAGTAGTAATAGACCGGTTAGTCAGATGCACTCTTTCTCCTAGTGGTAAAAAAATAAATACGATACTCTGGATAACCTCCCGGGTGAAGTGCTCACCGATATCCGTGCGCTTGCGGATCAATTCCTTATTGCGTTCCCAAATATCAACAAGCATTTCTGGCGTCGTTGCCGGGGAGAAAGACGGTTTGCTGAGATAACCTTGAGTCTTACTACTAGCTTGTATCTATACTTTTATCTTTTCTTATCTTTTATATTTTGTATTTATTTTCTTTACTCTTACCTTATGGAAAACCAAAATTCTAAATCGATCCATGAATCTGCAATCCCTTCAGTAACTGACCTTTTACAATGGGAATCATCACAGCCTATCCAAACATCTCAGTATAAGTTAAGTTCTAGGTTGATTGCCATGATTCAAAACCTATCTTTTTCGGAAAAGGAAGAAAAAAACCCTTACCTGCACATTAGAGATTTTGAGCAAACATGTGATTGTCTTCGCATTGAAGGCATTTCTGATAAAACTTTACGTTGGAAGCTTTTCCCTTTTTCCTTAAGGGGAGAAGCTAGACAATGGTACAGTCAGAAGGTAAGTCAACAACGAGGTGAATGGGGAGTTTTACGAGCCAACTTTTGTCTAGATTTATATTCCCTCGACCGTATAGCCGACCTTAGACTCTAAGTCCTATCTTTTAAACAAAAAGATAATGAAACTTTGGGAAAATCCTGGAAACATTTTTCTGATCTTTTAGAATCTGGTCCAAACCTTAATCTTGAAGATCCTGTTCTTTTATTTCACTTTTTTCGAGGTCTTCAGAAAAATCACAAACAAATGCTACACACAATGTCTAGAGGTTCTTTCTTTCGCATCCCTACTGATGAAGCTAGAGTGATCCTAGATAGAATCCTAGAAGCTGAGATGGATAATACCCTTCATGATGAAACCTACGAAGCCGAAGTAGACACTCTGCCAAATTCTTTATCTACTTTAGCTATCCCAAGTTCTGAGCCACAAGAGGAAGAAATTCCACCACCAGACTTCATGATGGATATAGAATCCGATCTTTTTGCTGATTTCGGAAACATTTCAAACTACCATTCTATTGACAAACCCCAAAACGGCCAGTTTAGCATTTATTTACCAAGTGAATATCAATTGAGAGAGCTTATCTCAGTAATAAGTAGCGAGTGGTTGGAGGAATCAGAGCTTTCCTCTGATGTGATCCGTTTGGACACACCCTCTATAACTATACGCTGTGCTTATAATTCTGATCGATTTAATGCTCTTTATAATCTTGTTGTGGGCATCAACATCATGTCTGAATCTTTTGCACTTAAACTATTTAAAAATGTTGTCTTAACCCCCACAACAAAGGTCATAAAGGAATCTTCGGGACGATTAGTCCCCAGTCTTAGAATTATTAATGTCCTACCTCTTACGGTAGAAGGCTCCATGGTTCATTTGAACTTCTATATCTTTGATACATGGGACTTCGACCTGTTGATAGGACAACCTTTTAGAAGACTCCTCTATGAAGGTCATACTGGAAAGCTACACATTTCTTTTGGAAAAACTTAAAATTCCCAATAACAATTTCACACTCCTTAAACAATAAGGCCGAGTCATATCTTTTGCCTGATCCTATAGAGGAGGTAAAGGCTGCATCTCTTGAGCATTTAGAAGAATCAGACTTAGAAGACGAAACTCCTTTCTTCATAGAAGAAGAAGCCGAACCTTCTGAACCTGAACCCTTAGATGAGTTTGCAGAAACACCTAGACCTCCCATAGAGCTTGAAACCTTACCACCCGGTCTTATCTATGCTTTCTTAAACAATAATCCAGAGTTTCCTGTGATCATTAGCGATAAACTCACTCAGGAGCAAACTCTGCGATTAATGACCACTCTTGAAAAACATCACTCAGTTTTCGGCTACTCACTCCAAGATCTTACAAGAATCAGTCCTATGATTTGTACCCATCGTATTCCAACAGATCCTTCTGTTTCACCTTCTCGAGAACCCTAACGTAGACTTAACAACACTATGAGAGAGGTAGTTAAAAAGGAAGTTATAAAGTTGCTGCATGCAGGGATTATATATCCTGTGCCGCATAGTGAGTGGGTGAGCCCAGTTCAAGTTGTGCCTAAAAAGGGAGGCATGACTGTTATTATGAATGAAAAGAATGAGCTAATTCCGCAACGCACCGTCACAGGATGGCGGATGTGCATAGACTATAGAAAATTAAACAAAGCCACGAGAAAGGATCACTTTCCTTTACCTTTCATAGATGAGATGCTAGAGCGGTTAGCGAACCATTCGTTCTTCTCTTTCTTAGATGGATATTCAGGGTATCATCAGATCCCGATCCATCCCGATGATCAAAGCAAAACCACTTTTACATGCCCTTATGGAACTTATGCTTATCGTAGAATGTCTTTTGGGTTATGTAATGCACCAGCTTCTTTTCAAAGATGCATGATGTCTATATTTTCTGATATGATTGAAGAGATTATGGAAGTTTTCATTGATGATTTCTCTGTTTATGGAAAAACTTTTGATAGTTGTCTTGAAAACTTAGACAAGGTTTTGCAAAGATGTGAAGAAAAGCACTTAGTCCTTAATTGGGAAAAATGTCATTTTATGGTTAGGGAAGGAATAGTGCTGGGACACTTAGTGTCTGAAAGAGGTATTGAGGTAGATAAAGCTAAAATTGAAGTAATTGAACAACTACCTCCACCTGTGAATATAAAAGGAATTCGAAGCTTTCTTGGCCATGCTGGTTTTTATCGTAGATTCATAAAAGATTTTTCATTTATTGCTAGACCACTTACTCTTTTGCTAGCCAAGGATGCTCCTTTCGAATTTGATGATGCATGTCTAACATCTTTCAATTTATTAAAGAAAGCACTCATCTCTGCACCAATCATTCAACCCCCTGATTGTCGTTGCCTTTTGAAATTATGTGTGATGCCAGTGATTATGCTGTGGGGGCAGTTTTAGGACAAACTAAAAATAAAGAAGCATCATGCAATTGCTTATGCTAGTAAAACTTTGACAGGAGCTCAACTTAATTATGCAACCACTGAAAAAGAGCTTTTGGCTGTTGTCTTTGCCATTGATAAATTTAGATCTTATTTAGTTGGAGCTAAAATAATTGTTTACACTGATCATGCTGCACTAAAATATTTGCTCACTAAAAAAGATGCTAAACCGCGCCTGATTAGATGGATCTTATTACTCCAAGAATTTGACTTAGAAATAAAAGATAAAAAGGGAGTAGAAAATTCTGTTGCGGATCACTTGTCTAGAATGTATTTTAAGAGTCCACAGGAAACCCCCATCAACGATTCACTCCGGGACGACATGCTCTACGGGATTAACAAGTCTGACCCCTGGTATGCAGATATTGTCAATTTTATGGTTTCAGGGTATGTACCACCAGGAGCAAATAAGAAGAAACTTATTTAAGAAAGTCGTTCACATATATGGGATGAGCCATACCTCTTCCGAGTATGCTCTGATGGCTTACTCAGGAGATGTGTGACCACTGAGGAAGGATGGAAGATCATTGACAGATGTCATTCATCACCATATGGAGGTCACTATGGAGCATTCCGTACACATTCAAAGATCTGGCAGTGTGGATTCTACTGGCCTACAATGTATGAAGACACGAAGCAATATATCAGAAGATGTGGGCCATGTCAAAGACACGGAAACATAAATACAAGGGATGCAATGCCACTCACCAACAACCTTCAGATTGAGCTCTTTGATGTCTGGGGAATAGACTACATGGGTCCATTTCCTCCATCAAAGAAGTGTGAGTACATCTTGGTGGCAGTTGACTACGTATCCAAGTGGGTAGAGGCACTACCTTGCAAGCATGCCGACAACGTCAGTTCAAAGAGGATGTTTGAAGAAATTATATTTCCAAGATTTGGAGTCCCCAGAGTAGTGATAAGTGATGGAGGAGCACACTTCATCGATAAACGCTTCATGCAATATCTATCAAAACATGGAATCCGTCACAACGTTGCTACCCCCTATCATCCTTAGACAAGTGGTGAAGCAGAGACTTCCAACAAGCAAATTAAGAATATTCTTCAGAAGACAGTAAATGAAATGGGAACGGCGTGGAAAGACAAGTTACCCGATGCACTCTGGGCATACCGGACAGCATACAAGACCCCAATTGGAATGTCTCCATACCAATTGGTGTACGGGAAGATTTGCCATCTACCTGTTGAACTAGAGTTCAAAGCACACTGGGCCATAAAGAGATGGAATATGGACCTAGATGTTGCTGGAGATTATAGAAGAATGCAACTATCAGAATTGGAAGAATGGCGAGAGAAGGCATATCACAACTCAAAGATCTACAAAGAAAGAGTCAAAAGGTGGCATGACAAGAGAATCAAGAAGAAGGAGTTTACACCCGGAGATAAGGTATTACTTTTTAATTCCAGGGTGAAGCTTTTCGGGCATGGAAAACTCCGGAGCAAATGGGAAGGACCATTCAAGGTAATTAATTCATCATCCCACGGAGCTATCACACTTCAAAATGACGAAGGTACGTTATTCAAGGTAAATGGTCAACGTCTTAAATTATTTTTAGAGCCCAATAAAGAATTAGAAGAAATAGATGTAGTCCATTTTTTCCTTCCCATGGAGAATTAGAGCCCGACCTTTTTAGTCTGACGTTTTCGGGTCATACATATATTTTCCTAATTAAGTCTGCATCTAGAAACGCGCTCGAGGAAGTGGGCCCGCGGAGGGGAAAGAGAGAGGACGGGCGCCCAGATCAGGTGGGCGGGCGCCCAACTCCTGTTCCCCCTCGGTCCCGATTTTCTCTGTTATGGAAAATGCACTTATGGTAATCCGAATAATCCCTCAGATGGAAAGTTTCGCACGCACATCGACGGGAGCAACCCGAACAACCCATAGAGGCACTTTTTGACCCCTATATAAACAGACCCCTGACCTCAGTTTTCAAACACCAAGCCACCAAGCCTTCTCTCCTTCAATTAGAGCTTGATTAGTTCCTTGCTGCTCCAATGGCCGAGAAGTACCACGATGATTGGGAAGTCGTCCCCTTCAACCTCAACATGGAGCCTGTGGAAGACCCCTATGCCCGTGCTCTCGTCCCGGCCAACACAGAGCGATAGCTAGAAGCCATGCCATTACGCCAACGCAGCTCCACCCAATCCTACCATGCTCAACCAGTTCTCACCGCACCGCCACAACCCCTACTTCTAAAGGGATCATTATCCAAGACAAAGACCACCATCAAGGTGTCAACCGGCACAAGAATCCTTCCACCTAGACCCAATGAGAGGGTCGTTGGAGTCAAGACCAACCAGAGCGGCGAGATCAGCAGTATTGGCTACACTACGGAGGAGGAAAGGCCTTACTTTGAAGGGATTAGAGCAGCCAAAGTCCGTTTCATCCCTCCAAAGGCAGCCCTGAAGCATGCTCTCAATACTTTTGAGACACCTCCCAAGCGTCGCAAGACTATAATGGATATTGATGAGGACGTTCGCAGACTAGACAGAGTTATCATAGACCTCCAGTCCTCGATTAATTCCCTCACTAGGCAGCTCTCTAACCACAACACCATTATACTAGGCCTTAGGCAGGATCTTGCTAGTGCCAACAAGAAGATTAAGGAATTAGAGCGCCGCTAAGTTATCTAGATTAGACCTTGAGGCAATGCATCTTAGTCATTTATCTTTAAATTCGGTTTAGGTTTACTATTATCATCAGTTTGCTATAAGTTTGCTACTAGTCTTTTGTCATAAATGCCTCAAGATTAATAAAGAGTATTATTATTATTATGTCTTGTGTGTCTCTACTTTATTTTTGTGCAAGAAAGCAGAAAACAAGTATGGGGGAGATCCCTCAACATGCCAAACACACTCCGACCACACCACTCCACGATTCGGGTACACACTCTGCACACTTTACTTTACACGTACACATATCTTGGATTATGCAAAATATTGTTTCTGACATGATTAAAAAGATTAAAATATTTCTAATCATAATTAATCTCACTCTGTGATATTTTCTAAAACTTATAACTACTATAAAATCCTTTCAAAACCCTAGGTTACTTAAGACAGTATGGAATGTGAGATGGTAGAGTATGAGTTTCTTATTCTTGATATCATTGTTGCTTGGAGAATTTATTTCAAAATTCTAGCTACCATCCTCAGTGTTTTATATGCCTGATAAAAACTGAAAATATTAATTATGATTATAAAAGCTATCTACTCTGTATTGAGTTTGTTCAAAATGAGTTAGACCCTTGTTGAGAGATTTATCATGCTCCTAAGATCAAGGCATTATTCAGAAAGATTCACTCTTCCAAAGTATTATTGCATTAGAGGCATGGGCTATGCAAAAATAGAGATATTTCGAGGAAATAAAAAGGAGCAAGTGCTCGACAACCTCGCAGAAAAATGGACAAGTGTCCCACAGTAGAATTAGGGGTACCTCGGTATCCACTTAAAAAAAAGAGAGAGAAAAAAATGATAGCCCATGGTCCCTCTAATAAGCAATATGCCAGCAAGAGTTGACAAGATTTTAATTTCCAAAGTCTTTGATCTAAGAGTATGACATTCCCCTCCTCGGATCCCGTTTTGATCAGGCAATAAATGCAAAGTAAGTATGCTTGAGAATTTTTTGCAAACAGCCTCAGTGAGATATATAAAAGATAATGAGTGATCTGAGAGAACCTATGAGGATAAAAAGGTATGCTAACTTTCTTTAAAAAATTTACAACAACTCCAAGTGCCAAGATTGAGAAGAAAGGATCTTTACTCTTAACCATATACTTCCCAGACTATAATACACAGTGGAATTTTAACACCCGACAGTTATGAAAAGAATGTTTTAAAATGTCTTACCCTAGATATTATTCTTAACCATCCTTTTCTCGAGGACGAGTAAAAGCCTAAGTATGGGGGTATTTGTTGACGGTTCTTAAGTATCAATTTTAATTATCAAATAAACAAGGGAAAGGACCAATATGCAACCAACACCTAGAATTAGGGTTTGATCTGACATAATTCCACGAGTTTTGTTGTTTATCTGTTTCTGCAGGGGGTTATCAGGAAATAAGGAAGAAAGGCCCACATGTCGGGATTACATAGAGATATCAACGCACCGCGCGATTTTCTACCATCTAGAAGACTCCAGAAGCCACGGGAAGAAGGCAGAGGCCGAAAGGGGCCAGGCCCAGGGCGCCCGCCCCCTGCTGGACTCCATTCAGGACTCTCTTCGCACACGATGTTCCACCGACCTAATGGATCAAAGATAACGTAGTACCACCTCGCCTACCGACCCAAAAACGCATAGAGGAGGAGGACTATATAAGGAGACCCCCCTGGCCCGTAGAGAAAACAAGAAATTATCATAGAGATTGAGGGGTGCCCTCGAAGGAAAACCTCTTCTCTAATTAATATTTCTTTTTAGGCATAGCAACCAATGTAAAGTAGAAATAGATCTTCTAGTTTCTACTAGATTGAGAGAGATAGAGTGGAGGTGTAGATTGGAGGAAGCCCGGCCTGTCGGTGTCTACTCCAAGCTTGTACCTGCGGGATCAAGTTCTCCTAACCCGAAGCTTGCTCCTAGGATTCTTCAGTATTTTGACTTCTAAATTCTAGTAAGTTCTTGTTTTATTGTTCTTCTGGTTTATGAGTTTACTTTAATTTGTTCGCGTAGAGTTTAGAGTAATCATTGCTAGCGTAAACGTGGTGTTTAGGCTGGGGTACTCATAGATATTCCCTGCCTAACTGGACCGTGGTAGTAGTGAGGAACGTGACAATTTCGAGTTACCTTTGCAGACCATATCTCGTTAGCAGTAAGGATAGGGTTTATAGGTGCGGGTTGAACATCCTTTGTGGTGTCTAGATTCCGTTAGCCTCCCCAATAGAACAGTAGATCATCCTTACCAAGGTTAGAAGGAGACTACGGTTGTAGTCTTCTCTATTTATCACTCACATCGAGAGACATTCTTTGTTGCCTAAAGGGTTAGTAGTAATAGACCGGTTAGTCAGATGCACTCTTTCTCCTAGTGGTAAAAAAATAAATACGATACTCTGGATAACCTCCCGGGTGAAGTGCTCACCGAATTCCGTGCGCTTGCGGATCAATACCTTATTGCGTTCCCAAATATCAACAGTTATCACTTACGAATAAATCCTGAAGTTGCTAAAAAGTCATTATTATCATTTGTTGCTTTATATTAATCTAGTCACAAGATCATTGTCATAGAATTAAAACCCAAATGCTATACTTGCCTTAATCCAATTGCTCCTGCTGGTGCTGCTGATCTTACTTGCTTCCACGGCTCTGACCTTGATCACCGAAGTAATGCCCAGTGACTAAACTCGGTCACCAATCATCAACACACAAGCAATCGAAGACAGACATACACAAAGCAAACAAGATTGCAATTAGAACAGTACACCAGCAGTTAATAAATTTAATAAAAGTTTTCCAAAATCATCTACACGCTACTACGATCACGTCAACAGGAAATTCACGGAAAACTAAGTTACGACGTGAAATCTACGCATTAAACGGGACTGCAAAGGCTATCTACGGACTTGTATTTAACTAGGAAATCTAACAGTGGTGAACCTAGGCAACAATGATACCATCGCGAAGCTTATAAAATTATGAAACTAACACAACTTGAACGGATCGAATCGGAGCTAAAATAGAGAAGATATGAATTTTCTAAGATTTTCTTTAGAAAAGTAATTAATTAAATAGGGTCACAAAATTAAAATATTTCAAACTGATGAACCAAGATTACTAACATGTAGATCTCGCGAAAACGAATCTAACGCAATTTGTACGGGACAAATCGGAGCTAAAACGAATATTTTATGGCCAAAACATTGCGGTGGCAATTCTGTAATTAATTTGAAGTCAAAAATGAAATTTAAATCAAATTTCAATCTGGATTTGGAGTTGGCCGAGGACTGCGGGTTCTATATCTATGAAGTCGAGTGGCTCTTTAATAAAAATCCCCGCGAAGGGGTAAGTTCTAATCATGGCCGTTGGATCAAGCTTGGATGCGCTTGATTAAAAGAAAAAAAAAGAACAAAAAAGAGAAAGAGGGAGGGGGTGGCACACCGGCCAGATTCTGGCGCTGGGCAGAGACACGGCGGTGGCCATGGATTCCGGCCAAAGCTCGCCGGCGCAAATGGATCGGGAGCTACGGTGCACGGTTTTCGATTCCGAAAGCACCGGGGGAGAGAGAAGGACGACGCGAACACACCCATGCCCTCAGCGCCGCCGGGGAGAGACCCGAGCGACACGCTCCATGGCCGGCGGCCATGGAGCTCGCCGGAGCTCGCGGCCGGGAGGCTAGGGGCACGCAAAAGCCTAGGACTTGGCCGAGAAGAATGCGGGGAAGGTAGGAGAGCTCACCAGCGCGACAGAAACGGTGAGGACGGCTTGGACCGATGGATTTCGCATAGAGGTCGCCGGCGGTGTCCTTGCAACGGCTACTGCACGTAGCGAGCGGGGGCAGGGGCGAGTGCAGAGCGAATTGAGGCACGGATGAAGGCTCGGGTGCGGGTGCAGTTCGAAATAGCCGAGGCGCAGGGGAAGAAGGGGTGAAGAACGTGGGAGCGGGGCGGCTCGGGCGGTTGTGCTGAGAACAGAGAGAGGGAGGGAGCAGTTGCGGGAGGAGAGGGATGACAGGCGGGCCCCGCCTGGCAGTGAGAGAGAGGAAGGGGGAGAGGAGGGTGCTGGCGTTGGGCTGGTTTGGGCCAAGTTTGCCGAAAGCGGGGGGATGGATTTCTTCTTTTTTTTTCAAACTAATTTTTAAAGCTTCATTCAAATTGAATTTTGAACAAATTTTCTTTTACAAAAATTCACACATCACAAAATAAAAGTGCTGCAGCATGAATGCATCAAAAAGTTTTCTAAACTTATATTTAATTTTAATTTAACAAAAATTATTATTTTTCCTATATTTTGATGCTCACAAAATTGACTCCATAAATCGAATTTCAACTATTTTAAAGAAGGGAATTTTTAGGGTAGGCGGTGGTCAATGCCAACCGCCTGTGCAAAAGAGTTTCTACAGGCGGTGGTCAATGCCAACCGCCTGTAGAAATGCCGCCCATATATATTCCGCGCCCAGACCTCCCCGAAAATTTCTAAGTCCGAAGGCGCCACTTAGTTCAAACGACGCCGTCAGGCTGTGCATTTTTTCCACCGTCGCTTCCTCCGCGTCGCCCTCTTCTTCGACCCCGACGCCACCAGGTATGCCCGCCCCCCTCTCTTCTCTGGTCTCTGTGCCTGCCACCTCTCTCTTCTCCAGTCACAGTGCGGCCGCTCTGCAGCCGCCGCTGCCCCGCGGCCGCCCTGCCGTCGCCGCCCACCCCCACCTCCCCGTCCCCCACCCCCTCCCCTCCCCTGCGCACCATAGAGGTTGAAGAAACCTCCCCTACGCATGAGGTCGAAGAAACCTCCCCTGCGCTCGAGGTTGAAGACGGTCCTGACGTGTGGGGCCCACACGTCAGTGACTCACATTCACTTTTCTTTTGCATGAAATTGGCTGATCTTTGGAAAATTATAGTAAATGCTAGAAAAATAGTAAAATAGCAAATATAGACTTTTTGAAATCCTTATGAAATTCTCTATGCAGTAGATCTATAATATTACATGTTTTGGTTTGAAGTTTTAGCTGTAAAAATAGATTTATGCAGCTAGGTTTTAATTGCTTGTTGTATTTATCTTTTTCATAACTGTAGTAGTATTGCTCAAATAAACACGAAATTATTGTGATATGCTTTTCATATGATATTGGAGGTCTGGTAATTGTTTCATGAATTTAGGAATAATAGATTAAGAGATATAAAAATAACAAATGCCCTGTCTTATTCTTAGTAGATTTGCATGTTTATATTGTTGGTTAAGCACAATGTGTAGTTATAGTATTTTAAAGTACTATTTAGAACAAATTTGTTCACAATTTAGTAAGTTTTCTAGAAAAGATGTACTCCCTCCATCCCAAATTGTAAGTCATTTGACTTTTTTACCCCAAGTTTGACCACTCATCTTATTAAAAGAATTTGTGCAAATATAGTCAAACGACTTACAATTTGGGACGGATTGATGCAATTATTTATCAGTCAACTTTTTATAAGTCAACAGTTGACTTAGAGTTTTATCTTCAGTGTTCATACTATACTATATAACATTTCTGATAACATATATGCTTTAGAATCTTGCAATGACGACTTCTCCAAGTGAAAACACGGAGCAGGCACAAGGGTCCGGCCCTATGGAGCAAGCACCAGGGTCCGGCCCCATGGTGCAAGAAAAAGGGTCAGACCGCACCGAGAAGACACCAGGGTCTAGCCCCACGGTGCAAGAAAAAGGGTCAGACTGCACCGAGAAGGCACCAGGGTCTAGCCCCACCGTGCAAGAAAAAGGGTCCGACCGCATGGAGCAAGAAAAAAGGCCCGAGCACACAGAGAAGGAACAAGGGTCCCACAACACGGAGCAGGCAGAAGGGTCACGTGAGTCAACTCCTTCGTACGAGACCTCAGTAAGTGACATTCTTGATCCTCGCATAGAGAGGAACGCCCGTCGTGAGTACGCACGTGACCCCGATTACAACCCAGAGATAGAAGAGGTGAATTACTCATTCATAATTATATGTTTCTATGCTTTTATGCGCCTCAGTATATGTGAAGAATAATACATGTCTTTATATGACTACAAGGTGCTATCTCAATTGAAAGAAATGGAGGAAATCCTATCCCAAGAAGACGTTGCACATGAAAGTGCACCTCAGCCGACGACGGAGACGACCA
>NC_012870.2:50706579-50724520 GCF_000003195.3 Sorghum bicolor | reverse complement strand
CTAGGCACAGGTGGTTACCAGCGCAAGCTTGCCCATTGGGAGCAAGAGGATGAAGCGCAGAGGGCTCAGGGTTTGCCGGCGCTCCCTGACCAACTTGGTCATAGGGGCTCGCGGTGGGTTCGTGCTTGGGTACCGGCAAAGAAAGCCAATTCGGGCTTGTCATTTGCTGACCCAATGGTCGAAGAGGCTGCGAAGAATATTTTCAAGGTGGTAGCTAAGCAGCAAGCAGGCGAATTTAAGCCACAAAGGGAGAAGGATGTTCTTACTGTTGCTCTGGGTAACCTAGATCATCCGGGTCGTGTATGAGGTATCTCATCCAAGGAAGGATGGAAAGAAGGATTCGAACCAGAGTGGGAAGGAATGTATAGAAAACGCGATCGCTACAAGGAAGAATTGTCTAATTTTTTTAAGGAGGAGGCTAAGAAAGAAGTCGAACAGGTGATGAATAAAATGCTCTCTGATCCTCCTCCTGAGTTGATGCAGCGACTGGCGTCTGCAATGTCTAGCCAATTAAGTGGTTAGCCTCGCCAGATGCAGCTAGTGGTCGCCCCGACAACATCACAACGGGCTCCAGTTGTCCCAAGTAGTGTCGCGTCTACTGGAAACAAGGACCGCTATCCAGTTGACGAGATTGAAAGTCCTGTTCGTTGCTCCCTAGTCATAAGGTACGGTCTTAACAATAATCGTACAAGGGAAGTAGCCACAGGACTTGCAATCCCAGGGCGCCAGTTTCATGGTAGCGAAATTCCAGAGGACTACTGTAGGGTGGAAGTGCTGACAGTTGTCCAAGGATATGAGGATGACATGCTACACATTCCTGGTCTGGAGGGTATTGAGAAGCTGGGACAAGCTATCAAGAATTTCATTCTTTGGCCTCGACGAGACGTCCTGTTGTCTGAGCTACCACAACCTTCGTCCCAAGAAGTACCACTGACTCAGGAGTCGTCCCTTCCAGATGTCGGTGCTACCATATCTCTTCCGAGTCCACCACCCTCTCCGATCTTCGCTCCACCATCCTCACCTATAATGCCTCACCCACCATCCCCACCACCATCACCTAAACCACAACCTTCACCAGCACCACCAAAATCTTCCACACCACCAGCACCCAAAAATGCCGAGACACCACCACAACCAACCAAAGATGACGAGACAACACCACCGCCACCAAAAAAGTTAAAATTTTCGGTGCCCAAATTGATTTCTCCGTACGAGCCAAAGAAGAGGAAGTCTGCTGGTACTGCCCTATTTTTGTCAGGAATTGCAATGAGCCACACAACAAAATTAGTTGACTTGGCTGAGCACGAGAAGGCAGCGAAGAAGTCTGAACCAGCTTTTGTAAATATTAGGCCACCCACTAAAGATGATTATAAATATGTCCCTAAGAAATATGAGTTTGGTAGGCCTCTACTCACTTGGGATAAACTTAAAAAGGTCCCAGCTGGTGTAAAAAGGTTCCATGACTGGTATATGAGAGCATCTTCTGTTGGCATTGACACAATCAGTGTACATATACCAGCAGAGGCATTTAATAGTGATCGTACAAGAGCAATTGTGACCTTCGAGGACATGTGGTTAATGATGAACCTACAAAGACTCGACGTGCAGCTCATAACTGTGTTTGCATTGTAAGTATTACTCATACAATGCTTTAAATTTGTGAGATATTATTTGTGAGTTACATTAAATTTTAATACTAACATACCAGTGCACGTTGCAGAATGCAATATGAACAGCAACAGATGCGGTACGGTCCGGATCCAAGTACTAATGCCAATAAAAGGGTCGCGTATATGAGCCCAATGAGGATATGTGAGGACGAGCACACTTTCAGGATCGGAAAAGATCATGACTCCTTAAAAGGTTTGGATCCAAAAGAACAGGAGAATGAAATAAAGAAAATGGAAAAGAAACAAATAGCTAGTTACAGCCTCTATCTAGCCATGACAATGCTAGAGTTTCAAGATAGGGAATTAATATTCGCACCATATCACTTTCGGTAAGTGTCAGTTTGCATGCATCGTATTAATAGTTAAAATGCGCACTTTGATCACAAAGTTCATTCTCTCAGGGACCACTGGATCTGCTTAATGATTAATCCCAAGAATGGACGTGTGCATGTCCTAGACTCCGCAGACTATGAACCAACAACTTAAGCACCATTCATTTCTCTCTTAGAACAGTAAGCTAAGTAAAATATGCATACAAAATTTTATAAGAGTTTGACAATAACTTGCAGAATGTTTTTAACATCATAGGGCCTATAGGTATTATATGATTAAAGGGGGAAAGTGATGCGAACCCGCTAGGGTTTTTGCCCGATCTTTTGATGAGAGACGGGGATAACTCGATTGGTGGATGGAGATGACGTTCACGGCCCGACTACAGCCCTCAAGACCGCGCCTTAGCAACCGATACACCACGTCCAATAGCCGACACGATCTTGTGGAGCGCGACAACCAGCCCCTAGGGCTCCCGTCCTGCAAGCAATCGAAGAACTAGCAAGAACGAGGAAACAAGCACTGAATTTGCAAGATGAATTGAAGGTTTCAAACTGAATCTTAATCAACAATGGGGTTCCGAAGACAAGGAGACGGGCGGCTGATCCTGCACGCGCGCCTACAAGCAAGTAGCGAAGGCTAAACTTGATCTAAACAAAACCCAATGACCATGGCGACTCTAGAGGGATATAAGTAGATGGATTGACGACCAAAGAGGTGTTGGGGTCGTCCACCTACCCTAGGATGCGTCCCTAATGGACCCAACTTGATACATGGGCCATCAGCCCAAAATGAGGTGACGCAGCACCCTGGACAGCAAGACCTATCGAGGGTAATTGGATCATTGCCGCTGCTGCCGAATAGGTATTGACGTGGGACTTGATTCATATGAAAGTAGACTTGATAAGCTTTCCAACAAGTCCTGAAGCGCCTGAATCCGAATCCGTATGCAACCGTGGTAATGGTCACAAGTTGGCACTTTGCTGCTGTCCGAATCCGCGAGCGTGAGTCCTTCTCCCTTTCGGTCTTCTCCTTGGTTCCTAATCAAAACAAGAGTGCACGCATTTCCATTGTCTAAACAAGATGGACACGAGCTTATCAAGGAACTCACTTGATTATTAAGTTGACGAACACGAGCACGAGTAAGAGGACCAGCTATAGGTTGTGTCGGAGAGGATGTATCGCTGGTGTTGATGTCCTCATCATCCTCCCTTTCTTGCATTTGAGTCGTCCTCGACTCAAGATCATCTTCCTCACCCAAATAAGGCTTCAAATCTGCAATGTTAAATGTGGGACTAACCCCAAAATCTGCAGGAAGATCAAAGTTATATGCATTCTCATTAATTCGTTGCAGCACTTTAAAAGGACCATCAGCTCTAGGCATCAATTTGGATTTTCTCAGTTCTGGAAATCTATCTTTTCGCAAATGCAACCAAACCAAATCCCCAGGTTCCAGAATCAATTGCTTTCTACCTTTATCTCCAGCGCATTTGTACTTAGCATTCATGCGCTCTATGTTTTGTTTAGTAGCTTCATGCAATTTTAACATCAATTCAGCACGTTGCTTAGCATCAAAATTTATTTTTTCAGAACTTGGCAAAGGCATTAAATCAATAGGAGCACGTGGCAAGAGGCCATAGACAATCTCAAAAGGACACATTTTTGTAGTAGAATGCAATGAACGATTATAGGCGAACTCAATATGAGGCAAGCATTCTTCCCACATCTTAATATTCTTCTTTAAAACAGCCCTTAACATAGTGGATAAAGTTATATTAACAACTTCAGTTTGACCATCAGTTTGGGGATGACAAGTGGTGGAAAATAAAAGCTTAGTCCCCAATTTGAACCACAAAGTCTTCCAAAAATGACTAA
This sequence comes from Sorghum bicolor, assembly GCF_000003195.3. NCBI lineage: Eukaryota > Viridiplantae > Streptophyta > Magnoliopsida > Poales > Poaceae > Sorghum > Sorghum bicolor. The sequence continues at coordinate 50,720,645 of NC_012870.2, read as the reverse complement.
TAAATTTAGCATCACGATCAGAAACAATTGTGTTGGGCACACCATGTAAGCGAACAATTTCTCGAAAGAACAAATCAGCAATATTTGTAGCATCATCAGTTTTATGACATGGTATGAAATGTGCCATCTTAGAAAATCTATCAACAACCACAAACACACTATCACGTCCCCTCCTAGTCCTTGGTAGTCCCAACACAAAATCCGTAGATATATCCTCCCAAGGAGCATTAGGAACAGGAAGAGGTAAATACAAACCGTGGGGATTTAACCGTGACTTTACCTTTTGACATGTTGTGCAACGAGCAACAAACCTCTCTACATCTCTCTTCATCCTTGGCCAAAAGAAATGACCAGCAAGTATGTCCTCGGTCTTCTTTGCTCCAAAATGTCCCATCAAGCCACCTCCATGCGCTTCCTGCAACAACAACAAACGAACAGAGTTAGCTGGAATGCATAGCTTGTTAGCTCTAAACACAAACCCATCACTAACGATGAATTTATTCCACCGTTTTCCATCTTTACAATGCAGCAACACGTCTCTAAAATCAGCATCATGAACATATCTTCTTTAATTGTTTCTAACCCCAAATATCTTGAAAACAAGACGATTCAGCGCACTTTATCATGGTGATAAAGCATTAGCAATAATATTTTCCTTCCCTTTCTTGTGCTTAATAATATAAGGAAAAGATTCAATAAATTCAACCCATTTTGCATGCCTACGATTCAGTTTTCCTTGACTACGAATATGTTTCAAAGATTCATGATCAGAATGGATAATAAACTCTTTGGGCCACAAATAATGCTGTCATGTCTCTAATGTTCTAACAAGAGCATAGAGTTCTTTATGATAAGTTGAATAATTGAGAACAGGCCCACTCAATTTCTCACTAAAATATGCAATAGGTTTTCCCTCTTGTAATAAAACACCTCCCAAACCAATTCCACTAGCATCACATTCAAGCTCAAAAGTCTTATTAAAATCAGGAAGTTGTAGGAGAGGTGCATGAGTTAACTTATCTTTCAACATGTTGAATGAATTCTCTTGTGCTTTGCCCCAATCAAAAGGCACCCCCTTCTTTGTAAGCTCATTCAATGGTACAGCAATGGTGCTGAAATCCTTCACAAAACGGCGATAGAATCCAGCAAGTCCTAGGAAACTCCGCACCTGGGTGATAGTATTTGGGACAGGCCATCCCTGTATAGCTTCCACCTTGGCTTGATCAACCTCAATTCCCTGTGGAGTCACAACATAGCCAAGAAAAGACACTCGATCGGTGCAAAAGGTGCACTTCTCAAGGTTACCAAATAAACGTGCCTCGCGTAGTGCATTAAAAACAGCACGTAAATGATCAAGATGTTCATCCAATGATTTGCTGTAAATCAATATGTCATCAAAATATACGACAACAAATTTCCCAATGAAAGCACGCAAAACCTCGTTCATTAATCTCATGAAAGTACTAGGTGCATTAGTTAACCCAAAAGGCATGACTAACCACTCATACAAACCGAACTTAGTTTTGAAAGCAGTTTTCCATTCATCTCCCAATTTCATACGAATCTGGTGGTACCCACTACGTAAATCAACTTTTGAAAACACAACAGCACCACTCAGCTCATCTAGCATATCATCTAATCGTGGAATAGGGTGTCGATATCGAATGGTGATATTATTAATAGCTCTACAATCAACACACATACGCCATGTTCCATCTTTCTTAGGCACTAAAATTACTGGAAGAGCACAAGGACTAAGAGATTCTCGGACATAACCTTTGTCTAGTTGTTCTTGCACTTGTCGCTGAATTTCCTTTGTTTCCTCCGGGTTTGTCCTGTATGGTGCACGATTTGGCAAAACTGCTCCAGGAATAAGATCAATTTGGTGCTCAATCCCGCGTAGTGGAGGCAGCCCCACTGGTACCTCACTTGGAAACACATCAGAATACTCTTGCAAAACGTTAGCAACAGCAGGGGGCAAAGAACATTGCATATCCTCAATTGAAATCAAAGCATCCTTGCATATCAAAGCATAAGCAACAGAAGTGGATGCATTGAACTCATTAATATCTGATTTGGTAGCTATCATACAACGTCCTTTCAGTTTTATCTCATCTTTGTTACCAATTACAGATTTATCATTTTTATTGCTCTCGCTCTTTGCTTTAGTAGCCCTAGCAACATCAGTTTGCATAATAGTTTCAGGGGACATGGGATGCAACACAATTTTGCGATCATGGTATAGAAAAGAATATTGATTTGATCTACCATGATGCATAGAATCTCTATCAAATTGCCAAGGTCTACCTAGCAGAATGTTACAAGCTTGCATAGGCACAACATCACATTCAACAATATCTTTGTAGGATCCGATGGAAAAATTAATTCTCACAAGTCTAGTTACCTTTGCAATACCACTGTTGTTCAGCCATTGGATGTAGTAGGGATGCGGGTATGGTTTGGTGTTGAGGGCAAGCTTCTGCACCATATCGCTACTTGCCAAGTTGTTGCAGCTACCTCCATCAATGATCATGCGACAAGAACGCTCTTTGATGACACACTTTGTTTGGAATAAAATGTGACGCTGATTTTGCTCCACCATCTCCATTTGTGCACTAAGCACTCGCTGCACGATCAAACTCTCAAAGTGGTCCGCTTCACCTGCATTAATATGTTCTTCTATTTGATCTTCATTACCTGCATGGTCAGTCGCAAGCAGTGCAAGTGTATCCTCATCAAAATCACTAGCAGATGAGTACTCACCATCATCCCTAACAATCATAACTCGCTTGTTTGGACACTCACGCATCATGTGCCCATATCCCTTGCACCGGTGACATTGTATGTTGCTTGTTCTACCCATCGATGCCACGGATGAAGTACTCGCAGCAGGCTTTTGCATCGTCTTCGCAACTGAATTGGTGGGGGTAGCTCGAGTCTTGTCACTAGATGATGGAGTAGAAATACGTGTAGATGGAGTTGAAGCCATGCGTTGCTGCCATGAATTAGCCTTCCCTGCAGAAATATTACTCCTTGCGCTAGCACGTCGTCCCTGCACTTCCCTTTCAGCTTTACAAGCAAGATGAAACAAACGGGTTACATTATTGTATTCTTTGTAAGTGAGGATGTCCTGAATTTCCCGATTTAACCCACCCAAAAATCTAGCCATAGCCGGTTCCTCATCCTCCTCTAGGTTACAACGCAACATACCCGTTTGTAATTCCTGATAATATTCTTCTACACTTTTAGCACCTTGTCTTAATTGCTGCAACTTATTTATCATATCACGCGCATAGTAAGATGGAACAAATCTAGCTCTCATGGCCCTTTTCAGCGCATCCCAAGTTCTAGGTAAGTTATTAGGATTTTTCTTTCCATATTCTATCCACCAAACAGAAGCAAAATATGTAAACTCACTAGTAGCAGCCCTAACAGGTGTAGTCTCAGGAAATTCATGACATGCAAACTTTTGATCAACAGCAATCTCCCAAGTGATGTAAGCATCAGGGTCATATTTACCATCAAAAGGAGGTATCTTAAATTTAATCTTACTGAAAGCATCATCATTATTGTGTACCTCGCGTCAGCAGTTGCCACCCATACCTCTACGGTTGTGACGAAGGCAACGTTGATCACGAGTGTCTTGATCATCATGTTCAGTATCACCAGCGTAGTCATCTTCATGACTACCGTGCTCTCGATCTCCCTCCTTTTCTTCTTTATGCTTCTCTTTATCTTCGGTGTGGAAATCATCAAATCGCCTTAGGAGAGCAGCAAGGCTTTTGTCCACACTAGCAACGGATTCCTCCAAACTTGTGAGCTTGTTGTTTGTGGCAATCTACGTAGCCTCCAACTGCCTTAGCTTTTCATTTGTCACCTGCAAGTCGTTATCAAGTCCCTCTGTGTGCAGCTTCACTTTCCTTTCAAAATGTTGTATGATGCCCTTAGTGCGAGGTGTATGTGGTGTTTCGTTACCATCATCTGCCCCTGGCATGGTTCAAAGACAAAGACAACAAAAAGGCAAGTGAAGAAATAAAAGCCCTACAACTACTAGGATGTAGCTACAGCAAGTCGCTCACACTCAACCTGTAACACAAGTTCTTACCAATTCTTACCTTGCTTGACAGGAGGGGTCGTCTGCCAACAAGTGTACAGCAATGGACGAAGTGTATCAGTGCTGCAGCACAAGACCTGTCAAGTTGTAGAGTATGTGGAGGTATAGGTGGGCTGAAACAAGGAACGAACTAGCACCACGTTAGTTATAAAAGCGAGCTGAATAAGCGTTCGACGATCGTACTGTGCTGGTCCTAGGCTAGACCGTGCTAGAGACGCGAGCCTAGACGCAAAGAAAAGCCACAACACACCCCCGAAAACAAGGTGGAACAAACCTAAAATCAATATGAAAAACAGCCCCTTTTTTTGAATCTTTTCTCTTTTCTTTTTTTTTTCTTTTTTTTTCTTTTTTTTGGACAACCTCAAAAACTGATTATATGAACAAAAGAATACAAAAGAGCAATTCGCTACACACACACTCTCTCTCTCTCTAGAGTAAGGCCGAACAAGTATTCAGTTATCTTTCTTTTTGGATCACAGAAGGACTCACATAGACGGAGTTCAGGCTATATTAACAAGCGGACTCCAAGTTCTATTCGGTTTCCACTCAGAACCAACCACAAAACGGATTCCACCTATTGCCGAGTTCTACTCGGTTTCCTTCTTTTTTTATCACGTTGGTGGAACTCAGATTGGAACTCTACTCGATCCAGACCAAGACCACAGTTCAATTCGGACTTCGCAACAGATTCGACAGAGAGAAGATATGGTAATACTCGGCTGTGTATAGATGGTGACAAGAACTCGAAACTCTAAAGGACAAGACACTAAGACCAGCAACTCGACACAAACCGAAGCAACGCAAATTCAACAAGCCCTAACTAAAACGGTACTAGCCAAGGCACAAAGGTTTAATAGCATTATGGAAAAACTAATCTACTATATTTTTTTTGGCTTTTCTGGACTATAGGAAATTAATTAAAAACAGCAAAGGATTAGAAGTCTCTCACCGAAGAACCTTGCTCTGATTACCAACTGATGCGAACCCGCTAGGGTTTTTGCCCGATCTTTTGATGAGAGATGGGGATAACTCGATTGGTGGATGGAGATGACGTTCACGGCCCGACTACAGCCCTCAAGACCGCGCCTTAGCAACCGATACACCACGTCCAATAGCCGTCACGATCTTATGGAGCGCGACAACCAGCCCCTAGGGCTCCCGTCCTGCAAGCAATCGAAGAACTAGCAAGAACGAGGAAACAAGCACTGAATTTGCAAGATGAATTGAAGGTTTCAAACTGAATCTTAATCAACAATGGGGTTCCGAAGACAAGGAGACGGGCGGCTGATCCTGCACGCGCTCCTACAAGCAAGTAGCGAAGGCTAAACTTGATCTAAACAAAACCCAACGACCATGGCGACTCTAGAGGGATATAAGTAGATGGATTGACGACCAAAGAGGTGTTGGGGTCGTCCTCCTACCCTAGGACGCGTCCCTAATGGACCCAACTTGATACATGGGCCATCAGCCCAAAATGAGGTGACGCAGCACCCTGGACAGCAAGACCTATCGACGGTAATTTAATCATTGCCGCTGCTGCCGAACAGGTATTGACGTGGGACTTGATTCATATGAAAGTAGACTTGATAAGCTTTCCAACAAGTCCTGAAGCGCCTGAATCCGAATCCGTATGCAACCGTGGTAACGGTCACAAGTTGGCGCTTTGCTGCTGTCCGAATCCAGCGAGCGTGAGTCCTTCTCCCTTTCGGTCTTCTCCTTGGTTCCTAATCAAAACAAGAGTGCACGCATTTCCATTGTCTAAACAAGATGGACACGAGCTTATCAAGGAACTCACTTGATTATTAAGTTGACGAACACGAGCACGAGTAAGAGGACCAGCTATAGGTTGTGTCGGAGAGGATGTATCGCTGGTGTTGATGTCCTCATCATCATGCGAGTCAGGAATACAGGGGCAGCCTTTGAGGTTCTTTTATAAGTGGCTGGTATGTATGAAAGTTTACCAATTATTCTCGCTAGCTATATACATAGAATACGCATCATGTTTTAACTCACAAATATGCTCTTTTTCTTTATATAGTGTCACAAGCAACCACTAGGATCGGTCCACTGTGGATTCTACGTATGTGAGTTCATGAGAGAGGGCAGAAGATATATGACTAACCCTTATAAGGTAATTAATGCTCTAAGTAATTAAGGTTGTTAATTATGTATTATGAAAATTAAATATATGATGTTTTCTAACTTCCTATGTAGCAAAAAGACTTTGAAAAGGCGAAGAGCATGAGTGAAGCCACTTTATACAACATAGTTGAGGACCTCTGCAAATTCATGTTGCGAGAAGTCATTCCCAGCGAAGGGAAAATCTTGATCGGACTAGCGCCCTAGCAAAGCCTGAATACGGAGCGCTAAGGGAGATTAGTAGGCTAAAGTAACTCGATCCGGTTATTAGAGCAGAGGTTTCAGAGGTGAAACCTCTAATGCATGTAACAGAAAAAACTTGATGTGTGATCATATTTATAATTAATGTAACCTTATGTATAAAGTAACAGTATATATATAAATGAATTACATGTTGCAATGGTTGACATGATCTCTAGGCTTCAGTAGTTTGAATATTACGTGTATATAAATATATATATGTTTGTTGTATGTATATATTAAAATATAAAATGAAAAAAGGGTCTGGTGGGAAAATTTTGAATTGGGAGGGAGATTTAAAATTTTTAACACAGGCGGTTACATAATGAGAACCGCCTGTAGAAAGTTCATTTCTACAGGCGGGTTGCATAGCTAAACCGCCTGTAGAAAGTTCATTTCTACATGCGGGTGGCATAAATGAACCGCCTGTAGAAATCTATTTGTACGGACGGTTCTAAGTTATCCGTCTGTGGAAACTCTTGATTTCCGCAGGCACCCAGCGCAGGCGGTTCTCCAATTCGCCTGTGAAAAGGGGTTGGGAAACGCCTGTATAGTGCTTCTGTGTACTAGTGATTTTTTTATTTGACAAATATTATCCAATCACAGAGTAACTAGGCTTAAAAGATTCATTTTACAAATTACAGGTAAATTATATAATTAGTTTTTATTTTTGTCTATATTTAATGCTCCATGCATGCGACCAAAGATTTGATGTGACTAGAAATCTTAAAATTTTTTGCGAACTAAACAAGGCCCAAGTGATACAATAATCAACTCTCTTCGTTGGATTAAAATATAGTTATTTTATTTTATGTGAGACCCATTCATTTTCTCTCTCCCCACCTTTCTCTCACATACTCCCTCCGTCCTTGTTTTAGAATTTCAGACATCTTATTTGACCATTCGTCTTATTCAAAAATTTTATATAAATATTATATATTTTGTTAAGACTTATTTTATCATTATAGATACTTTACTCATAATTAATTTATTTTATAATTTACATAAAATTTTTGAATAAGACGAACGGTCAAACATGATGTCTGAAAGTCAAAAACGTCACTCTTTTTGGGACGGAGGGAGTAGCCATTTAAAAAGGGGTTAGCACTAACTGCAGGACCACAATGTACAGGAAAACGTGCTGGCACTCGCGCTCACAAGAAGACTATTTTTTTTGTTCTCTCTCATCCACCTTCCATCTGCTGACGTGGCTTGGCTATAAGCCAAGCTGATGTGTATATTGTTGTATTATTGTACCTGCTCTCACTACTGGATTCAGAAGTTTTGCCGTGTGTCTCAAGCACACGGCAAAGTACCCAAAGCACACGGTAAAGTCTTTGTTGTGCACAGCGCACGACAAAGATCACACGACACAATAGCGGACGGTGAAGAATCTCTTTGCCACGCGTCATCCGTCAGACACACGACAAAATCTAACGCCGTGTGTCTTTTTGGCACTCGGCACACAAAAGCTTCCTAACGGCCGAGGTCACAATAACGGCTAGCTTTGCCATGTGCTAGATCATAGGACTCACGGCAAAGTAATTATTTAAAAAAAAGTAAACGAGCTTTGTCGTGTGCTGTCTGACTAGGCTCACGGTAAAATAATTATTTTTTAAAACCACGAATAGGAGCTTTGCCGCCGTGTGCTGTCTGACCAGGTGCACAGCAAAATAAGGAGCTTTGCCGTGTCCTGCCCGACCAGGCCCACGACAAAGGCTGTTCCCAGGTGTTCTGGCTACCATCTTTGCCATGCGCCTTGGGCAAAAGCTCACGGCAAACAAGCTCTTTGTCATGTGCAACGCACGACCTCTATGTTCAATTTTTTTTGCTTGTTTAGTTGCTTCGCCATCAAAACAAACAAATATATATCATAATGTACATCATAGATTACATATTTATTCATAAGCATCTCAGATCATATATATATATCCATCACAGATCACATATATATCATAAATACGACAAATCCATCAAATAAACTCCATGTCCATCTCATGTAGGCCACAACCAACACATAAACTCCATGAACAACACATGTAATCCCACAAGCATCACATAATGTCCATAACCATCACAAGTCCATGGTCCATCCAACAATTGGTCCCCCGACAATCATCAATCACAATCCACCTACCTCGGTCCACTCCATGCGTCCTACCCCGATCCTCCTTGTTGCCTAGGAGGTGGATCGTTTGACACCGCCGATTGATTCTGCACAAAGTTGAATATGTTGCATGTGGCAGACAAAGGTTATAAATAGAAGTGTTGTCTAACAACGAATATATAGACTTAACAAAGGTTATAAATAGAAGGCAAACTCACAAGAGTGTTGACAGTAGGAGGTATAGGTTGGAATAACTCAGGTGGAGTCGGTTGACCTACAGCTGCTCCAAGACTTTGCATGTACTAGAACATCGTGTTCATCCTCTGTTGAACAACCTCCTGTTCTGCCTCCTGCCTAACTCTTTGTTCCTCCCTTAGCCAATCTGATTCGGCCAACCGCTCGTATAAAATTGACGGAAATGTTACAATGCAAAGCAAACATATGTCAAAATCAATGAACGGCGAATAAAACAGAAATTAACTGAAGAGATGCCACAATGCTCATTGTAGTGTTCGGCCATTGGCGTATGGGCGCGCTCGAGCTTGTGCTCCTTGCTCGGATCTGAGCTAGGCTGGGAACAGTACTGGAATCCAAGCTGCCATCGCCAATCAGGTATCGGCCACAGGAACCTTCCCTCCTCCCGCCGTCATGATGACTTCTCCATCAATGTCATGGGCGGCGGGATCGTAGTCCGGCCCATATACCTCTTTTGTCGTCTCTATGTACTGAGTGAGGCATGCATGGACGGAGGGATTGCTGTACGACGAGGCCGGCATCTGGGTTGTAGGGAACGACCGTCTTGTATTTGTCCCGGTGCCCCATTGCGTACGCCTGGAAGGTGGAGACTTCCTGACCATCATGTGCCTACGACTGCAAAAGAAACAACAGGACGATTAGAAATTATGCCAAATTGAGCATTATATGAAAGAAGTAGATATAGCTTACCCATCTAGCTCTGTATCCATCAAGGCTAAGACTGCCTTGATGGTGTGTTGGACCTTGCATCAGGGCGCACCGCTCCGTACCAGCACTGTGCGACTCTGACCACTCAGGAGTGAACCACCTATCCACAATTACCTCCCAGCAATGGACATTCGCATTGCACCACCATGGATGAACCTACATGACATCAAGCATGTGACATATAATAATATCATATTAAGGTTACTTAATCTTAGGAAAGAAAACATTATTAGTGTTGCATATTTACCTTCATGAATTCTTCCTTGGTCAGCATCATGGTTCTGGCTTCAGTTTTGGTCACCTTTCGAGAAAGGTACTGGGCGTGGTACGTCACGATGGACTGGACACGACACTCGTAGTGCATGTCCAGTACGAGCTCGTGGCATACATTGAAAGCCACTTGGGGAGCCCCATCCTCATATCCAGGCTCGCATCTGAAGAAATTCTGCATACAGACATGATATGTCAAATAATTATTATTTGAAGAATGTGCAGTGAATGTGATGTATTGAGCAACGTAGATTAATACAAAGACTTACCCATAGCTCCGCGCACACTCGCACTGGCTTGTTGTCAAAGACCCTGCCCCTGTGATCCTCTGTGTCGCTGTCGGAGGTATAGTGCGCAAACGTGTAGGCTGGCAACATTTTTCCGGCATGTTGAACAATGCCAGGAAAGTGGCGTCTGCATAAAATCCCCAGAATGCCATTGGGTTGGCGACTGTGGTAACCGCCTTGCACAATGATGAAAGTCCTGCACAAGTGATGAAGAGTAATTATTAGTTGACTATAAGAAATAATAAAGTAGGAGTAACATGTAAAATTAGTTACCTTTCGCCACTCGGCCGAATCACCGGAAGTCTCTCATTAGGCACTGCTCGCTTCGGGAGACGCGAGGGACCTCTCAAGTAGACAACCGGCTGACCAGAAGAGGGGTCTCCCTCCGCTGAACCAGAAGCGGTGCCCCCTGCCTCCTCCCCCTCCTCCTCGCCATCCTCGTCCCCCTCGTCCTCATCGTCCTCCGCCTCCTCCTGCTCCTCCTGCACCTCCTGCTGCTGCTCCTCCTCCTCGTCCTCATCCTCGTCCTCGTCCCTGTCCCCGTCCTGAGGCGGTGGCGATGGTGGTGGGGTAGGATCACGACCCCGTCATCCTCATCCTCGCCCCCCTTGTCCTCATCCTCGTCCTCCTCCTCCCGCTCCTCTTGCTCCACCCTTACCTTTGCCTCCACCCATTACCAACCCTTTAGCTTTCCTTTAGCTTTCGAGGCCGTTTGTTTGTACATCGTCTGTAATTTTTTAGCTGGTTTGCCGAGTGCTAGAAAAAGGCACACGACATAGGGCCTCTTTTCCGTGCGCCTAGGACCTGCACACAGCAAAGACACAAAGGTTTGTCGTGTGCCCGCCGAGGAGCACGGCAAATATTTGACAGCGGCCGATGCCTATCAACGGCGTTCGCCCTTTGCCGTGCGCCTGTATTGAGCTCACGGCAAAGAATAGATATGTCGTGTCTTTCTTTTTTCCGAGGTCTTTGCTTGGGCTCACAGTAAATTCGTACTCTTTGCCGTGCGCTAAAGATTTAGCCCACGGTGAAGAGGCTTTATGCCTTTTCAGTATGTCGTGAGCTGGGCTTGTGGCTCTCTGCAGAAGTGATCTTTGCCGTGTGTCCGACGGGTAGCATACGGCAAAGTCCACGGCTCACGGCATAGCACGGAATTTCGGTAGTGTCTTATTAGTCTGCCCAGTATACAAATGTAGTTGGCACTCGTATGCAGCTGGCTTGCATAGCCCGGTGTCGGCGGAACTATTATCCTTGCTCTTAGCCATTTCTCTTTTTTTTCATGCAAGATTCCAACTAACTCTGACATAGATTGATGGGACGCCCTTATAGGCAGAATCAGATTGAGTAAATTAATTAATGATAGTTGTCATCCGGCAAAGGATCAACGAATGTAGACAATATTTGTTGCATAAATGCACGTATTTGTTGGTGATGCATGCATGCTTGCGCCCATGGAAGTAGTACGTCGTCAACAGAGTGGATCCGATGGAGTTATTTGTAGTCCGCAGGTAGATATGGGCAGCACACAGAGCACTTAGGCTGATCAACTTGGAACGGCATTAACTCTTTAAGACTGCAAAAAGCCGGTGCCAGATTTTGGTAGCTCCTTCATCACTACACTAGCGAACAGCGGCACTTAACTTCGTTCTGCCGCATCCGAATCCGAATGCTTGGATTCAGCAGCTCGATCCTATATAAACCCAGGACGGGCTCCCCTCCATCTCCATCAAAATTCACCAGTACCTAGTTAATTCTTGTGAGCTCGCCGGAAGAAGAACAAGCCAATAAGCTTCCACTTGTCATGGGGACTCTGCCTCGCTGCCTGCTCGCTGGCATCTGCGCCGCCGCCCTGTTAGCGGCAGTAGTGGTCGCCCATGGTGCCGAGCCCGAGACGGCGTCAATGGTCGTCGGCTTGGCCAAGTGCGCCGACTGCTCCAGGAAGAACATGAAACCTGAGGCGGTATTCAACGGTGCGCTGATATCATTCATATATATGCTACTGGCCTCCTACCATTTTCAGTTTTGCATTTTGCTGAGCAAATACACTTACATTACTGCGATTTCAGGAGCGATCCTTGTACAAAAGGTTTATATATTGTTTGGTTCCTTTGTTCAGGCCTCCAAGTGGCTGTCAAGTGCAAGAACGCCGACGGCGTGTTCGTGACCAAGGCCTTGGGCGAGGTTGACAGGACCGGCGCCTTCAGCGTCCCCCTCGCGGCTGACCTCCTCCGCGAGGACGGCGAGCTGAAGCAGGACTGCTTCGCGCAGCTCCACAGCGCAGCCAACCAGCCATGCCCAGGACAGGAGCCGTCATGGATCGTCCGGTCAGCAACCAGCGAGTACGACGACGACAAGACGAAGAAGACCTTCGTCGCAGTGGCCGGCAAGGTGCACTACCCATCCAAGGAGTGCGCCTCTGCGTTCCTCTGCTACCATTTCTTCAAGAAGCACCTCCTGCACAAGAAGCCCACCGTGATGAGCCCTCACATCCACAAGAAGCCGGCGGTGCCAGAGTACAAGCCGCCGACAACGACGACGCCTGTGCCGGTGTACCACTCGCCCGTGCCGGAGTACAAGCCGGGCCACCCGACGCCGACTCCGATCTACCATCCTACAGCTGAGCACAAGACACAGAACCATGAGACAGACACTGAGAAGTTCAAGAAGCTCCTCCCCTTCATCAAGAAGAACCCCTTCTTCTTTCCCAAGTTCCCCAAGTTCCCTGGGGGCAAGGAGATCAAGGCGTAGAAAAATGGGTGAGAGACGAAATGTACTCTGTTCGTCTGCATCTACTGTTATGTTATGTAGTGTCTGCTTGCATGGATTATCATTACCACCAGCTGGTCTCCCGCTCAAATAAAAACTTTTGTTACGTTCTGATGAACACGTAAACCTCGATCAAACATGAATGGGATTATTTGGGGTAGGATTTACTGGGTTAGGCATGACTTTATATGGTCTGTCTGACAGACATAATTTTTTTTATGTGTACACATGTTATTTAGACTGTACTGCCGAAGGTCTCCGCATACCTTTATATATAGTACTGACGAGAAAAGATTTGGTGAGATTTGGCAAAGTGTCTTAGTTCAGAATTGAGACAGCACTCTGCCATATTACCCAACATGTTGGAATTGGAACCTACAACTACAAGGGAACATGGACACTGCTTGCTCTTCAATACTAAGGTACAACGCATTTGTATGTTGCCATGTAGAACCGAAATCTGGGTGAAAAGTGTTAGAGTAATTGGGCCAGGCACATTCTAATAATTCAATAAACTCCAAAGGCGCACAATTAGTGTTAAGTGCAAAAGTGATTAGTACCAAATGGACTAATCACTAGCAAGGCTATCAACTTAAATCGTGAGTCTTGGGATGCTCCAATAGAGAAGATGAGGAGGAGAACCGGGAAGCAACACGCGCGCGCCGCCGCCGCCGCCGAGCCGAGCCGCCCGCGCGCGCGTTGCGACGGGCCGTGTGTTGGGCTGGGCTAACCCTAGCCGCCGCCAGCTGCTCAACCGCCAACTCCCAACCACTTTGTCCAGGTTCATCCCCCCTTGGACAGGGCAACGGGTGGGAGCCAACAGGGGCGCGACTATATAAAGGCCTCTGTCTGGACACTAGGGTTCTGAGTGTGTGTCCATCTCTCTTCTCCAGCCGCCATACCTTTTTTTTGAGCTCGAGCTGCTGTGCTGCATCTCCGACCAGAGCCTCTGCGAGCACAGAGGACTCTGGTAGCAGGCCTCCGGAACTTCTCCCGTCAAGCGTACTCTGCTCGGGGTAGGCGGGAAATCAAGTTTTTGGGGAGCACCTTCCGGTGCGACTGCTTCCTGTTGTCCCAACGTGACTGCGACTGCTTCACCTTCGCCAACTACTGCTGTGATGGCCGTCGGTACTAGAAGTACCCCAGCTGCCAAGAATGACGCCGCCAATGACAACTCCGC